>NW_027442054.1:0-251628 GCF_048569485.1 Anomaloglossus baeobatrachus | reverse complement strand
CTGCAGGAGGAGGAGGAGGCCGGGAAACACTCACAGCTGCAGGAGGAGCCCGGGGAACACTCACAGCTGCAGGAGGAGCCCGGGGAACACTCACAGCTGCAGGAGGAGCCCGGGGAACACTCACAGCTGCAGGAGGAGCCCGGGGAACACTCACAGCTGCAGGAGGAGCCCGGGGAACACTCACAGCTGCAGGAGGAGCCCGGGGAACACTCACAGCTGCAGGAGGAGCCCGGGGAACACTCACAGCTGCAGGAGGAGCCCGGGGAACACTCACAGCTGCAGGAGGAGCCCGGGGAACACTCACAGCTGCAGGAGGAGCCCGGGGAACACTCACAGCTGCAGGAGGAGCCCGGGGAACACTCACAGCTGCAGGAGGAGCCCGGGGAACACTCACAGCTGCAGGAGGAGCCCGGGGAACACTCACAGCTGCAGGAGGAGCCCGGGGAACACTCACAGCTGCAGGAGGAGCCCGGGGAACACTCACAGCTGCAGGAGGAGCCCGGGGAACACTCACAGCTGCAGGAGGAGCCCGGGGAACACTCACAGCTGCAGGAGGAGCCCGGGGAACACTCACAGCTGCAGGAGGAGCCCGGGGAACACTCACAGCTGCAGGAGGAGCCCGGGGAACACTCACAGCTGCAGGAGGAGCCCGGGGAACACTCACAGCTGCAGGAGGAGCCCGGGGAACACTCACAGCTGCAGGAGGAGCCCGGGGAACACTCACAGCTGCAGGAGGAGCCCGGGGAACACTCACAGCTGCAGGAGGAGCCCGGGGAACACTCACAGCTGCAGGAGGAGCCCGGGGAACACTCACAGCTGCAGGAGGAGCCCGGGGAACACTCACAGCTGCAGGAGGAGCCCGGGGAACACTCACAGCTGCAGGAGGAGCCCGGGGAACACTCACAGCTGCAGGAGGAGCCCGGGGAACACTCACAGCTGCAGGAGGAGCCCGGGGAACACTCACAGCTGCAGGAGGAGCCCGGGGAACACTCACAGCTGCAGGAGGAGCCCGGGGAACACTCACAGCTGCAGGAGGAGGCCGGGGAACACTCACAGCTGCAGGAGGAGCCCGGGGAACACTCACAGCTGCAGGAGGAGCCCGGGGAACACTCACAGCTGCAGGAGGAGCCCGGGGAACACTCACAGCTGCAGGAGGAGCCCGGGGAACACTCACAGCTGCAGGAGGAGCCCGGGGAACACTCACAGCTGCAGGAGGAGCCCGGGGAACACTCACAGCTGCAGGAGGAGCCCGGGGAACACTCACAGCTGCAGGAGGAGCCCGGGGAACACTCACAGCTGCAGGAGGAGCCCGGGGAACACTCACAGCTGCAGGAGGAGCCCGGGGAACACTCACAGCTGCAGGAGGAGCCCGGGGAACACTCACAGCTGCAGGAGGAGCCCGGGGAACACTCACAGCTGCAGGAGGAGCCCGGGGAACACTCACAGCTGCAGGAGGAGCCCGGGGAACACTCACAGCTGCAGGAGGAGCCCGGGGAACACTCACAGCTGCAGGAGGAGCCCGGGGAACACTCACAGCTGCAGGAGGAGCCCGGGGAACACTCACAGCTGCAGGAGGAGCCCGGGGAACACTCACAGCTGCAGGAGGAGCCCGGGGAACACTCACAGCTGCAGGAGGAGCCCGGGGAACACTCACAGCTGCAGGAGGAGCCCGGGGAACACTCACAGCTGCAGGAGGAGCCCGGGGAACACTCACAGCTGCAGGAGGAGCCCGGGGAACACTCACAGCTGCAGGAGGAGCCCGGGGAACACTCACAGCTGCAGGAGGAGCCCGGGGAACACTCACAGCTGCAGGAGGAGCCCGGGGAACACTCACAGCTGCAGGAGGAGCCCGGGGAACACTCACAGCTGCAGGAGGAGCCCGGGGAACACTCACAGCTGCAGGAGGAGCCCGGGGAACACTCACAGCTGCAGGAGGAGCCCGGGGAACACTCACAGCTGCAGGAGGAGCCCGGGGAACACTCACAGCTGCAGGAGGAGCCCGGGGAACACTCACAGCTGCAGGAGGAGCCCGGGGAACACTCACAGCTGCAGGAGGAGCCCGGGGAACACTCACAGCTGCAGGAGGAGCCCGGGGAACACTCACAGCTGCAGGAGGAGCCCGGGGAACACTCACAGCTGCAGGAGGAGCCCGGGGAACACTCACAGCTGCAGGAGGAGCCCGGGGAACACTCACAGCTGCAGGAGGAGCCCGGGGAACACTCACAGCTGCAGGAGGAGCCCGGGGAACACTCACAGCTGCAGGAGGAGCCCGGGGAACACTCACAGCTGCAGGAGGAGCCCGGGGAACACTCACAGCTGCAGGAGGAGCCCGGGGAACACTCACAGCTGCAGGAGGAGCCCGGGGAACACTCACAGCTGCAGGAGGAGCCCGGGGAACACTCACAGCTGCAGGAGGAGCCCGGGGAACACTCACAGCTGCAGGAGGAGCCCGGGGAACACTCACAGCTGCAGGAGGAGCCCGGGGAACACTCACAGCTGCAGGAGGAGCCCGGGGAACACTCACAGCTGCAGGAGGAGCCCGGGGAACACTCACAGCTGCAGGAGGAGCCCGGGGAACACTCACAGCTGCAGGAGGAGCCCGGGGAACACTCACAGCTGCAGGAGGAGCCCGGGGAACACTCACAGCTGCAGGAGGAGCCCGGGGAACACTCACAGCTGCAGGAGGAGCCCGGGGAACACTCACAGCTGCAGGAGGAGCCCGGGAAACACTCACAGCTGCAGGAGGAGCCCGGGAAACACTCACAGCTGCAGGAGGAGCCCGGGAAACACTCACAGCTGCAGGAGGAGCCCGGGGAACACTCACAGCTGCAGGAGGAGCCCGGGGAACACTCACAGCTGCAGGAGGAGCCCGGGGAACACTCACAGCTGCAGGAGGAGGAGGAGGCCGGGGAAAACTCACAGCTGCAGGAGGAGCCCGGGGAACACTCACAGCTGCAGGAGGAGCCCGGGGAACACTCACAGCTGCAGGAGGAGCCCGGGGAACACTCACAGCTGCAGGAGGAGGAGGAGGCCGGGGAACACTCACAGCTGCAGGAGGAGCCCGGGGAACACTCACAGCTGCAGGAGGAGCCCGGGGAACACTCACAGCTGCAGGAGGAGCCCGGGAAACACTCACAGCTGCAGGAGGAGCCCGGGGAACACTCACAGCTGCAGGAGGAGGAGGAGGCCGGGGAACACTCACAGCTGCAGGAGGAGCCCGGGAAACACTCACAGCTGCAGGAGGAGCCCGGGGAACACTCACAGCTGCAGGAGGAGGAGGAGGCCGGGGAACACTCACAGCTGCAGGAGGAGCCCGGGGAACACTCACAGCTGCAGGAGGAGCCCGGGGAACACTCACAGCTGCAGGAGGAGCCCGGGGAACACTCACAGCTGCAGGAGGAGCCCGGGGAACACTCACAGCTGCAGGAGGAGCCCGGGGAACACTCACAGCTGCAGGAGGAGCCCGGGGAACACTCACAGCTGCAGGAGGAGCCCGGGGAACACTCACAGCTGCAGGAGGAGCCCGGGGAACACTCACAGCTGCAGGAGGAGCCCGGGGAACACTCACAGCTGCAGGAGGAGGAGAGGCCGGGGAACACTCACAGCTGCAGGAGGAGCCCGGGGAACACTCACAGCTGCAGGAGGAGCCCGGGGAACACTCACAGCTGCAGGAGGAGCCCGGGGAACACTCACAGCTGCAGGAGGAGCCCGGGAACACTCACAGCTGCAGGAGGAGCCCGGGGAACACTCACAGCTGCAGGAGGAGCCCGGGAACACTCACAGCTGCAGGAGGAGCCCGGGGAACACTCACAGCTGCAGGAGGAGCCCGGGGAACACTCACAGCTGCAGGAGGAGCCGGGGAACACTCACAGCTGCAGGAGGAGCCCGGGGAACACTCACAGCTGCAGGAGGAGCCCGGGAAACACTCACAGCTGCAGGAGGAGCCCGGGGAACACTCACAGCTGCAGGAGGAGCCCGGGGAACACTCACAGCTGCAGGAGGAGCCCGGGGAACACTCACAGCTGCAGGAGGAGCCCGGGGAACACTCACAGCTGCAGGAGGAGCCCGGGAACACTCACAGCTGCAGGAGGAGCCCGGGGAACACTCACAGCTGCAGGAGGAGCCCGGGGAACACTCACAGCTGCAGGAGGAGCCCGGGGAACACTCACTGCTGCAGGAGGAGCCCGGGGAACACTCACAGCTGCAGGAGGAGCCCGGGGAACACTCACAGCTGCAGGAGGAGCCCGGGGAACACTCACAGCTGCAGGAGGAGCCCGGGGAACACTCACAGCTGCAGGAGGAGCCCGGGGAACACTCACAGCTGCAGGAGGAGCCCGGGGAACACTCACAGCTGCAGGAGGAGCCCGGGGGAACACTCACAGCTGCAGGAGGAGCCCGGGGAACACTCACAGCTGCAGGAGGAGCCCGGGGAACACTCACAGCTGCAGGAGGAGCCCGGGGAACACTCACAGCTGCAGGAGGAGCCCGGGGAACACTCACAGCTGCAGGAGGAGCCCGGGGAACACTCACAGCTGCAGGAGGAGCCCGGGGAACACTCACAGCTGCAGGAGGAGCCCGGGGAACACTCACAGCTGCAGGAGGAGCCCGGGGAACACTCACAGCTGCAGGAGGAGCCCGGGGAACACTCACAGCTGCAGGAGGAGCCCGGGGAACACTCACAGCTGCAGGAGGAGCCCGGGGAACACTCCACAGCTGCAGGAGGAGCCAGGGGAACACTCACAGCTGCAGGAGGAGCCCGGGGAACACTCACAGCTGCAGGAGGAGCCCGGGGAACACTCACAGCTGCAGGAGGAGCCCGGGGAACACTCACAGCTGCAGGAGGAGCCCGGGGAACACTCACAGCTGCAGGAGGAGCCCGGGGAACACTCACAGCTGCAGGAGGAGCCCGGGGAACACTCACAGCTGCAGGAGGAGCCCGGGGAACACTCACAGCTGCAGGAGGAGCCCGGGGAACACTCACAGCTGCAGGAGGAGCCCGGGGAACACTCACAGCTGCAGGAGGAGCCCGGGGGAACACTCACAGCTGCAGGAGGAGCCCGGGGAACACTCACAGCTGCAGGAGGAGCCCGGGGAACACTCACAGCTGCAGGAGGAGCCCGGGGAACACTCACAGCTGCAGGAGGAGCCCGGGGAACACTCACAGCTGCAGGAGGAGCCCGGGGAACACTCACAGCTGCAGGAGGAGCCCGGGGAACACTCACAGCTGCAGGAGGAGCCCGGGGAACACTCACAGCTGCAGGAGGAGCCCGGGAAACACTCACAGCTGCAGGAGGAGCCCGGGGAACACTCACAGCTGCAGGAGGAGCCCGGGGAACACTCACAGCTGCAGGAGGAGCCCGGGGAACACTCACAGCTGCAGGAGGAGCCCGGGGAACACTCACAGCTGCAGGAGGAGCCCGGGGAACACTCACAGCTGCAGGAGGAGCCCGGGGAACACTCACAGCTGCAGGAGGAGCCCGGGGAACACTCACAGCTGCAGGAGGAGCCCGGGGAACACTCACAGCTGCAGGAGGAGCCCGGGGAAACACTCACAGCTGCAGGAGGAGCCCGGGAAACACTCACAGCTGCAGAAGAGCCCGGGGAACACTCACAGCTGCAGGAGGAGCCCGGGGAACACTCACAGCTGCAGGAGGAGGCCGGGGAACACTCACAGCTGCAGGAGGAGCCCGGGGAACACTCACAGCTGCAGGAGGAGGAGAGCCGGGGAACACTCACAGCTGCAGGAGGAGCCCGGGGAACACTCACAGCTGCAGGAGGAGCCCGGGGAACACTCACAGCTGCAGGAGGAGCCCGGGGAACACTCACAGCTGCAGGAGGAGCCCGGGGAACACTCACAGCTGCAGGAGGAGCCCGGGGAACACTCACAGCTGCAGGAGGAGCCCGGGGAACACTCACAGCTGCAGGAGGAGCCCGGGGAACACTCACAGCTGCAGGAGGAGCCCGGGGGAACACTCACAGCTGCAGGAGGAGCCCGGGAAACACTCACAGCTGCAGGAGGAGCCCGGGGAACACTCACAGCTGCAGGAGGAGGAGGAGGCCGGGGAACACTCACAGCTGCAGGAGGAGCCCGGGGAACACTCACAGCTGCAGGAGGAGGAGGAGGCCGGGGGAACACTCACAGCTGCAGGAGGAGCCCGGGGAACACTCACAGCTGCAGGAGGAGGAGGAGGCCGGGGAACACTCACAGCTGCAGGAGGAGCCCGGGGAACACTCACAGCTGCAGGAGGAGCCCGGGGAACACTCACAGCTGCAGGAGGAGCCCGGGGAACACTCACAGCTGCAGGAGGAGCCCGGGGAACACTCACAGCTGCAGGAGGAGCCCGGGGAACACTCACAGCTGCAGGAGGAGCCCGGGGAACACTCACAGCTGCAGGAGGAGCCCGGGGAACACTCACAGCTGCAGGAGGAGCCCGGGAAACACTCACAGCTGCAGGAGGAGCCCGGGGAACACTCACAGCTGCAGGAGGAGGAGGAGGCCGGGGAACACTCACAGCTGCAGGAGGAGCCCGGGGAACACTCACAGCTGCAGGAGGAGCCCGGGGAACACTCACAGCTGCAGTAATGAGGCCGCTGCTGCTTCTCCTCGGTCCCGATGTAGCGGAGGTTTCCGTTTTTCCCGGGGCCGCGTCCTGTGCTGAGGGCTCCGGCTCCTCCACTCTGATTTCCTGAGGGGGGTGACGTCACCGGAAGCGGCGGGGCAGAGCTGTGGGCGGGGGCTCGGGCTGTGCAGAGCGGACGGATCCTAACCCTGAGGTGGGGAAGATTCAGCGGTTCCTCATTACCGTGCCCTGTGTGGGGAGGGGTTTGGAGGAGGAGGCCGCTGCTACCTCTGCTCGGACCCGATGTAGCGGAGGTTTCCGTCTTTCACGAGGCAGGCAGCGGGGGCCGCGTCCTGTGCTGAGGGGCTCCGGTTCCTCCGCTCTCTGATTTCCTGAGGGGGTGACGTCACTGGAAGGGGCGGGGCAGAGCTGTGGGCGGGGCAGAGCTGCGGGCGGGGCAGAGCTGCGGGCGGGGCAGTGCTGTGGGGGCGGGGCAGTGTTGTGGGCGGGGCAGAGCTGGGGGCAGGGCTGTGGGCGGGGCAGGGCTGTGGGCGGGGCAGAGCTGTGGGCGGGGCTCGGGCTGTGGGCGGGGCAGAGCTGTGGGCGGGGCAGAGCTGTGGGCGGGGGCAGAGCTGTGGGCGGGGCGGAGCTGTGGGCGGGGCAGGGCGGACGGATCCTGACCCTGAGGTGGAGAAGATTCAGCGGCTCCTCATTAGTTCTAGAACTTTCCTCTCAGACTGGATTTTGCCTCCGGTCATTTCTTGGGGCTGCAGCTCGTGTATATCTCACAGGGAATGGCCTGAAGCTGCAGCACGGGGCTGTGGGGGCTTCTATAAGGAGGGGATATGGGGGGCTACACAGGGCAGGGGGGGAGGCTGTGGGGTCTTCTATAAGGAGGGGGATATGGGGGGCTACACAGGGCAGGGGGAGGGGCTGTGGGGTCTTCTATAAGGAGGGGGATATGGGGGGCTACACAGGGCAGGGGGAGGCTGTGGGGTCTTCTATAAGGAGGGGATATGGGGGGCTACACAGGGCAGGGGGAGGGGCTGTGGAGGCTTCTATAAGGAGGGGGATATGGGGGGCTACACAGGGCAGGGGGAGGGGCTGTGGAGGCTTCTATAAGGAGGGGGATATGGGGGGCTACACAGGGCAGGGGGAGGGGATGTGGGGGCTTCTATAAGGAGGGGATATGGGGGGCTACACAGGGCAGGGGGAGGGGCTGTGGAGGCTTCTATAAGGAGGGGATATGGGGGGGCTACACAGGGCAGGGGGAGGCTGTGGAGGCTTCTATAAGGAGGAGGGTATGGGGGGCTACACAGGGCAGGGGGAGGGTCTGTGGGGGCTTCTATAAGGAGGGGGATATGGGGGCTACACAGGGGCAGGGGGAGGGTCTGTGGGGGCTTCTATAAGGAGGGGGATATGGGGCTACACAGGGCAGGGGGGAGGGTCTGTGGGGGCTTCTATAAGGAGGGGGATATGGGGGCTACACAGGGCAGGGGGAGAGGCTGTGGAGGCTTCTATAAGGAGGGGGATATGGGGGCTACACAGGGCAGGGGGAGAGGCTGTGGAGGCTTCTATAAGGAGGGGGATATGGGGGGGGCTACACAGGGGAGGGGCTGTGGAGGCTTCTATAAGGAGGGGATATGGGGGGGCTACACAGGGCAGGGGAGAGGCTGTGGTGGCTTCTATAAGGAGGGGGATATGGGGGGCTACACAGGACAGGGGGAGAGGCTGTGGGGGCTTCTATAAGGAGGGGGATATGGGGGGGCTACACAGGGCAGGGGAGAGGCTGTGGAGACTTCTATAAGGAGGGGGATATGGGGGGCTACACAGGGCAGGGGGAAGGGCTGTGAAGGCTTCTATAAGGAGGGGATATGGGGGGCTACACAGGGCAGGGGGAGGGGCTGTGGGGGCTACACAGGGCAGGGGGAGGGGCTGTGGAGGCTTCTATAAGGAGGGGATATGGGGGGCTACACAGGGCAGGGGGAGAGGCTGTGGAGGCTTCTATAAGGGGGATATGGGGGCTACACAGGGCAGGGGGAGAGGCTGTGGAGGCTTCTATAAGGAGGGGGATATGGGGGGCTACACAGGGCAGGGGGAGAGGCTGTGGAGGCTTCTATAAGGAGGGGATATGGGGGGCTACACAGGGCAGGGGGAGAGGCTGTGGAGGCTTCTATAAGGAGGGGATATGGGGGGCTACACAGGGCAGGGGGAGAGGCTGTGGAGGCTTCTATAAGGAGGGGGATATGGGGGCTACACAGGGCAGGGGGAGAGGCTGTGGAGGCTTCTATAAGGAGGGGGATATGGGGGCTACACAGGGCAGGGGGAGGGGCTGTGGAGGCTTCTATAAGGAGGGGGATATGGGGGGCTACACAGGGCAGGGGGAGAGGCTGTGGAGGCTTCTATAAGGAGGGGATATGGGGGGCTACACAGGGCAGGGGGAGGGGCTGTGGAGGCTTCTATAAGGAGGGGGATATGGGGGCTACACAGGGCAGGGGGAGGGGCTGTGGAGGCTTCTATAAGGAGGGGATATGGGGGCTACACAGGGCAGGGGGAGGGGCTGTGGAGGCTTCTATAAGGAGGGGGATATGGGGGGCTACACAGGGCAGGGAGAGGGGCTGTGGAGGCTTCTATAAGGAGGGGATATGGGGGGCTACACAGGGCAGGGGGAGGGGCTGTGGAGGCTTCTATAAGGAGGGGGATATGGGGGCTACACAGGGCAGGGGGAGGGGCTGTGGAGGCTTCTATAAGGAGGGGATATGGGGGCTACACAGGGCAGGGGGAGGGGCTGTGGAGGCTTCTATAAGGAGGGGAATATGGGGGGGGCTACACAGGGCAGGGGGAGGGGCTGTGGAGGCTTCTATAAGGAGGGGGGGTCTAGACGCTACAGTGAGGGCACAGGCTCTGAGGAGAAGGTGAGAGAGGAAACCCCGCACTACACATGAGGGAGAGAGAGCGACAGACCCCGCAGTATACATGGGGGAGAGAGAGCGACAGACCCCGCACTACACATGAGGGAGAGAGAGAGCGACAGACCCCGCACTACACATGAGGGAGAGAGCGACAGACCCCGCACTACACATGAGGGAGAGAGCGACAGACCCCGCACTACACATGGGGGAGAGAGCGACAGACCCCTCACTACACATGAGGGAGAGAGAGAGCGACAGACCCCTCACTACACATGAGGGAGAGAGAGAGCGACAGACCCCGCACTACACATGAGGGAGAGAGCGACAGACCCCGCACTACACATGAGGGAGAGAGCGCGACAGACCCCACACTACACATGTGAGGGAGAGAGCGACAGACCCCGCACTACACATGAGGGAGAGAGAAAGCGACAGACCCCGCACTACACATGGGGGAGAGAAGGAGCGACAGACCCCGCACTACACATGAGGGAGAGAGAGCGACAGACCCCGCACTACACATGAGGGAGAGAGAGAGCGACAGACCCCGCACTACACATGAGGGAGAGAGAGCGACAGACCCCGCACTACACATGGGGGGTAGAGAGCGACAAACCCCGCACTACACATGGAGGAGAGAGAGTGACAGACCCCGCACTACACATGAGGGAGAGAGAGCGACAGACCCTGCACTACACATGGGGGGAGAGAGAGCGACAGACCCCGCACTACACATGAGGGAGAGAGAGCGACAGACCCTGCACTACACATGGGGGAGAGAGCGACAGACCCAGCACTACACATGGGGGAGAGAGAGCGACAGACCCCGCACTACACATGAGGGAGAGAGAGCGACAGACCCCGCACTACACATGGGGGAGAAAGCGACAGACCCAGCACTACACATGGGGGAGCGAGAGCGACAGACCCCGCACTACACATGGGGGAGAGAAGGAGCGACAGACCCCGCACTACACATGAGGGAGAGAGAGCGACAGACCCTGCACTACACATGAGGGAGAGAGAGAGCGACAGACCCCGCACTACACATGGGGGAGAGAAGGAGCGACAGACCCCGCACTACACATGAGGGAGAGAGAGCGACAGACCCCGCACTACACATGAGGGAGAGAGAGAGCGACAGACCCCGCACTACACATGGGGGAGAGAAAGAGCGACAGACCCCGCACTACACATGGGGGAGAGAGAGCGACAGACCCCGCACTACACATGGAGGAGAGAGAGCGACAGACCCAGCACTACACATGGGTGAGAGAGAGAGCGACAGACCCCGCACTACACATGGAGAGAGAGTGACAGACCCCGCACTACACACGAGGGAGAGAGAGCGAGACAGACCCCGCACTACACATGAGGGAGAGAGAGCGACAGACCCCGCACTACACATGGAGGAGAGAGAGCGACAGACCCCGCACTACACATGAGGGAGAGAGAGCGACAGACCCAGCACTACACATGGGTGAGAGAGAGAGCGACAGACCCCGCACTACACATGGAGAGAGAGTGACAGACCCCGCACTACACATGAGGGAGAGAGAGCGAGACAGACCCTGCACTACACATGAGGGGAGAGAGAGCGACAGACCCCGCACTACACATGAGGGAGAGAGAGCGACAGACCCTGCACTACACATGGGGGAGAGAGCGACAGACCCAGCACTACACATGGGGGGGAGAGAGCGACAGACCCCGCACTACACATGAGGGAGAGAGAGCGACAGACCCCGCACTACACATGGGGGAGAAAGCGACAGACCCGCACTGCACATGGGGGAGAGAGAGCGACAGACCCCGCACTACACATGGGGGAGAGAAGGAGCGACAGACCCCGCACTACACATGAGGGAGAGAGAGAGCGACAGACCCCGCACTACACATGGGGGAGAGAAAGAGCGACAGACCCCGCACTACACATGGGGGAGAGAGAGCGACAGACCCCGCACTACACATGGAGGAGAGAGAGCGACAGACCCAGCACTACACATGGGTGAGAGAGAGAGCGACAGACCCCGCACTACACATGGAGAGAGAGTGACAGACCCCGCACTACACACGAGGGAGAGAGAGCGAGACAGACCCCGCACTACACATGAGGGAGAGAGAGCGACAGACCCCGCACTACACATGGAGGAGAGAGAGCGACAGACCCCGCACTACACATGAGGGAGAGAGAGCGACAGACCCAGCACTACACATGGGTGAGAGAGAGAGCGACAGACCCCGCACTACACATGGAGAGAGAGTGACAGACCCCGCACTACACATGAGGGAGAGAGAGCGAGACAGACCCCGCACTACACATGAGGGAGAGAGAGCGACAGACCCCGCACTACACATGGAGGAGAGAGAGCGACAGACCCCGCACTACACATGGGGGAGAGAGAGAGACAGACCCCGCACTACACATGAGGGAGAGAGAGCGACAGACCCAGCACTACACATGGGTGAGAGAGCGAGCGACAGACCCCGCACTACACATGGAGAGAGAGCGACAGACCCCGCACTACACATGGGGGAGAGAAAGAGCGACAGACCCCGCACTACACATGGGGGAGAGAGAGCGACAGACCCCGCACTACACATGGGGGAGAGAGAGCGACGGACCCCGCACTACACATGAGGGAGAGAGAGCGACAGACCCCGCACTACACATGGAGGAGAGAGAGCGACAGACCCCGCACTACACATGAGGGAGAGAGAGCGACAGACCCCGCACTACACATGGAGGAGAGAGAGCGACAGACCCCGCACTACACATGGGGGAGAGAGAGCGACAGACCCCGCACTACACATGAGGGAGAGAGAGCGACAGACCCCGCACTACACATGGGGGAGAGAGTGACAGACCCCGCACTACACATGAGGGAGAGAGCGCGACAGACCCCGCACTACACATGGGGGAGAGAGAGCGACAGACCCCGCACTACACATGAGGGAGAGAGAGCGAAAGACCTCGCACTACACATGGGGGAGAGAGAGCGACAGACCCCGCACTACACATGAGGGAGAGAGCGAAAGACCCCGCACTACACATGGGGGGGAGAGAAAGCGACAGACCCCGCACTACACATGGGGGAGAGAGAAAGACACACCCCGCACTACACATGGGGGAGAGAGAGCGACAGACCCCACACTACACATGAGGGAGAGAGAGCGACAGACCCCGCACTACACATGGGGGGGAGAGAAAGCTACAGACCCCACACTACACATGAGGGAGAGAGAGCGACAGACCCCGCACTACACATGGGGGAGAGAGAGACAGACCCCGCACTACACATGGGGGAGAGAGAGCGACAGACACCGCACTACACATGGAGGAGAGAGCGACAGACCCCGCACTACACATGAGGGAGAGAGAGCGACAGACCCCGCACATGAGGGAGAGAGAGCGACAGACCCCGCACTACACATGAGGGAGAGAGAGCGACAGACCCCGCACTACACATGGGGGAGAGAGAGCGACAGACCCCGCACTACACATGAGGGAAAGAGAGAGCGACAGACCCCGCACTACACATGAGGGGGAGAGAGAGCGACAGACCCCGCACTACACATGAGGGAGAGAGAGCGACAGACCCCGCACTACACATGGGGGAGAGAGAGCGACAGGCCCCGCACTACACATGAGGGAGAGAGAGAGCGACAGACCCCGCACTACACATAAGGGAGAGAATGAGCGACAGACCCCGCACTACACATGAGGGAGAGAGAGCGACAGACCCCGCACTACACATGGGGGAGAGAGAGAGCGACAGACCCCGCACTACACATGAGGGAGAGAGAGCGACAGACCCCGCACTACACATGGGGGAGAGAGAGCGACAGACCCTGCACTACACATGGGGGAAGAGAGAGCGACAGACCCTGCACTACACATGGAGGAGAGAGAGCGACAGACCCCGCACTACACATGAGGGAGAGAGAGCGACAGACCCCGCACTACACATGAGGGAGAGAGAGCGACAGACCCCGCACTACACATGGGGGAGAGAGAGCGACAGACCCCGTACTACACATGGGGGAGAGAGAGAGCTACAGACCCCGCACTACACATGGGGGAGAGAGAGCGACAGACCCCGCACTACACATGGGGGAGAGAGAGCGACAGACCCCGCACTACACATGAGGGAGAGAGAGCGACAGACCCTGCACTACACATGGAGGAGAGAGAGCGACAGACCCCGCACTACACATGGGGGAGAGAGAGCGACAGACCCCGCACTACACATGGGGGAGAGAGAGCGACAGACCCCGCACTACACATGAGGGAGGGAGAGCGACAGACCCCGCACTACACATGGGGGGAGAGAGCGACAGATCCCGCACTACACACATGGAGGAGAGAGAGCGACAGACCCCGCACTACACATGGGGGAGAGAGAGCGACAGACCCCGCACTACACATGAGGGAGAGAGAGCGACAGACCCCGCACTACACATGGGGGAGAGAGTGACAGACCCCGCACTACACATGAGGGAGAGAGCGCGACAGACCCCTCACTACACATGGGGGAGAGAGAGCGACAGACCCCGCACTACACATGAGGGAGAGAGAGCGAAAGACCTCGCACTACACATGGGGGAGAGAGAGCGACAGACCCCGCACTACACATGAGGGAGAGAGCGAAAGACCCCGCACTACACATGGGGGGGAGAGAAAGCGACAGACCCCGCACTACACATGGGGGAGAGAGAAAGACACACCCCGCACTACACATGGGGGAGAGAGAGCGACAGACCCCACACTACACATGAGGGAGAGAGAGCGACAGACCCCGCACTACACATGGGGGGGAGAGAAAGCTACAGACCCCGCACTACACATGGGGGAGAGAGAGCAACACACCCCGCACTACACATGAGGGAGAGAGAGCGACAGACCCCGCACTACACATGGGGGAGCGAGAGACAGACCCCGCACTACACATGGGGGAGAGAGAGCGACAGACCCCGCACTACACATGGAGGAGAGAGCGACAGACCCCGCACTACACATGAGGGAGAGAGAGCGACAGACCCCGCACATGAGGGAGAGAGAGCGACAGACCCCGCACTACACATGAGGGAGAGAGAGCGACAGACCCCGCACTACACATGGGGGAGAGAGAGCGACAGACCCCGCACTACACATGAGGGAAAGAGAGAGCGACAGACCCCGCACTACACATGAGGGGGAGAGAGAGCGACAGACCCCGCACTACACATGAGGGAGAGAGAGCGACAGACCCTGCACCACACATGGGGGAGAGAGAGCGACAGGCCCCGCGCTACACATGAGGGAGAGAGAGCGACAGACCCCGCACTACACATGAGGGAGAGAGAGAGCGACAGACCCCGCACTACACATAAGGGAGAGAAAGAGCGACAGACCCCGCACTACACATGGGGTAGAGAATGAGCGACAGACCCCGCACTACACATGAGGGAGAGAGAGCGACAGACCCCGCACTACACATGGGGGAGAGAGAGAGCGACAGACCCCGCACTACACATGAGGGAGAGAGAGCGACAGACCCCGCACTACACATGGGGGAGAGAGAGCGACAGACCCTGCACTACACATGGGGGAAGAGAGAGCGACAGACCCTGCACTACACATGGAGGAGAGAGAGCGACAGACCCTGCACTACACATGAGGGAGAGAGAGCGACAGACCCCGCACTACACATGGGGGAGAGAGAGCGACAGACCCCGTACTACACATGGGGGAGAGAGAGAGCTACAGACCCCGCACTACACATGGGGGAGAGAGAGCGACAGACCCCGCACTACACATGGGGGAGAGAGAGCGACAGACCCCGCACTACACATGAGGGAGAGAGAGCGACAGACCCTGCACTACACATGGAGGAGAGAGAGCGACAGACCCCGCACTACACATGGGGGAGAGAGAGCGACAGACCCCGCACTACACATGGGGGAGAGAGAGCGACAGACCCCGCACTACACATGAGGGAGGGAGAGCGACAGACCCCGCACTACACATGGGGGGAGAGAGCGACAGACCCTGCACTACACATGAGGGAGAGAGAGCGACAGACCCCGCACTACACATGAGGGAGAGAGAGCGACAGACCCCGCATTACACATGGGGGGTAGAGAGCGACAAACCCCGCACTACACATGGAGGAGAGAGAGTGACAGACCCCGCACTACACATGAGGGAGAGAGAGCGACAGACCCTGCACTACACATGGGGGGAGAGAGAGCGACAGACCCCGCACTACACATGCGGGAGAGAGAGCGACAGACCCCGCACTACACATGGGGGAGAGAGAGCGACAGACCCCGCACTACACATGAGGGAGAGAGAGAGACAGACCCCGCACTACACATGAGGGAGAGAGAGGGACAGACCCCGCACTACACATGAGGGAGAGAGAGCGACAGACCCCGCACTACACATGAGAGAGAGAGAGACAGACCCCGCACTATACATGAGAGAGAGAGAGAGACAGACTTAGCACTACACATGGGGGAGAGAAAGCGATTGACCCCGCACTACACATGGGGGAGAGAGAGAGCGACAGACCCCACACTACACATGGGGGAGAGAGAGCGACAGACCACACACTACACATGGGGGAGAGAGAGCGACAGACCCCGCACTACACATGGGGGAGAGAGAGCGACAGACCCGGCACTACAAATGGGGGAGAGAGAGCGACAGACCCCGCACTACACATGGGGGGGAGAGAGACACAGACCCCGCACTACACATGAGGGAGAGAGCGACAGACTCCGCACTACACATGGGGGAGAGAAAGCGACAGACCCCGCACTACACATGGGGGGGAGAGAGAGCGACAGACCCCACACTACACATGTGGGAGAGAGAGCGACAGACCCCGCACTACACATGGGGGAGAGAGAGAGCGACAGACCCCACACTACACATGGGGGAGAGAGAGCGACAGACCACACACTACACATGGGGGAGGGAGAGCGACAGACCCGGCACTACACATGAGGGAGAGAGCAACAGACCCCGCAGTACACATGAGGGAGAGAGAGAACGACAGACCCCGCACTACACATGGGGGAGAGAGAGCGACAGACCCCGCACTACACATGAGGGAGAGAGAGCGACAGATCCCGCACTACACATGAGGGAGAGAGCGACAGACCCCGCACTACACTTGGGGGGGAGAGAGAGCGACAGACCCCGCACTACACATGAGAGAGAGAGAGACAGACCCCGCACTACACATGAGGGAGAGAGAGCGACAGACCCCACACTACACATGAGGGAGAGAGAGAACGACAGACCCCGCACTACACATGGGGGGGAGAGAGCGACAGACCCCACACTACACATGAGGGAGAGAGAGCGACAGACCCCGCACTACACATGAGGGAGAGAGAGCGACAGACCCCACACTACACATGGGGGAGAGAGAGAGCGACAGACTCCGCACTACACATGGGGGAGAGAGAGCGACAGACCCCGCACTACACATGGGGGAGAGAGAGAGCGACAGACTTCACACTACACATGGGGGAGAGAGAGCGACAGACCACACACTACACATGGGGGAGAGAGAGCGACAGACCCCGCACTACACATGGGGGAGAGAGAGCGACAGACCCGGCACTACAAATGGGGGAGAGAGAGCGACAGACCCCGCACTACACATGGGGGGGAGAGAGACACAGACCCCGCACTACACATGAGGGAGAGAGCGACAGACCCCGCACTACACATGGGGGAGAGAAAGCGACAGACCCCGCACTACACATGGGGGGGAGAGAGAGCGACAGACCCCACACTACACATGGGGGAGAGAGAGCGACAGACCCCGCACTACACATGGGGGAGAGAGAGAGCGACAGACCCCACACTACACATGGGGGAGAGAGCGACAGACCACACACTACACATGGGGGAGAGAGAGCGACAGACCCCACACTACACATGGGGGAGAGAGCGACAGACCACACACTACACATGGGGGAGAGAGAGCGACAGACCCGGCACTACACATGAGGGAGAGAGAGCGACAGACCACACACTACACATGAGGGAGAGAGAGCGACAGACCCCGCACTACACATGAGGGAGAGAGCAACAGACCCCGCAGTACACATGAGGGAGAGAGAGAACGACAGACCCCGCACTACACATGGGGGGGAGAGAGCGACAGACCCCACACTACACATGAGGGAGAGAGCGACAGACCCCGCACTACACATGAGGGAGAGAGAGCGACAGACCCCGCACTACACATGGGGGGGAGAGAGCGACAGACCCCGCACTACACATGAGAGAGAGAGCGACAGACCCCACACTACACATGGGGGAGAGAGAGAGCGACAGACCCCACACTACACATGGGGGAGAGAGAGCGACAGACCCCGCACTACACATGAGGGAGAGAGAGCGACAGACCCCGCACTACACATGAGGGAGAGAGCGACAGACCCCGCACTACACATGGAGGAGAGATAGCGACAGACCCCGCACTACACATGGGGGGGGAGAGAGCGACAGACCCCACACTACACATAGTTTCATAGTTTTTAAGGTTGAAGGGAGACTCTAAGTCCATCTAGTTCAACCTGTAGCCTAACATGTTGATCCAGAGGAAGGCAAAAAAAACCCAATGTGTCAAATAAGCTCCAATGGGGAAAAAAATTCCTTCCTGACTCCACATCCGGCAATCAGACTAGTTCCCTGGATCAACACCCTGTCATAAAATCTAATATACATAACTGGTAATATTACATTTTTCAAGAAAGGCATCCAGGCTCTGCTTAAATGTTAGTAGTGAATCACTCATTACAACATCATACGGCAGAGAGCTCCATAGTCTCACTGCTCGTACAGTAAAGAATCCTCATCTGTGATTATGATTAAACATTCTTTCCTCAAGACGTAGCGGATGCCCCCTGTTCCAGTCGCAGGCCTAGGTGTAAAGAGATCTTTGGAAAGGTCTCTGTACTGTCCCCTCATATATTTATACATTGTGATTAGATCCCCCCTAAGCCTTTGTTTTTTCTAACTAACTAACCCCAAGTTTAATAACCTGTCTTGGTATTGCAGCCCCCCCCATTCCTCTAATAATCTAGGTCGCTCTTCTATCTACCTGTAAGATTATGCTATTTATAACCTTCTATACTTTTGCTAACAAGAAATGCATCCATTCCTCTCTTAAATTCATTCAGTGAGTTGGCCATCACTACTTCCTCAGGAAGAGAGTTCCAGAGCCTCACTGCTCTTACCGTGAAGAACCCTCTTCTATGCTGATGTAGGAATTTTCTTTCCTCCAATCGAAAAGAATGCCCCCTTGTTCTTGTCATAGTCCTTGGTACAAACAGATCATGGGAGAGATCTCTATATGGCCCTCTGATATATTTGTACATATTTATTAGGTCTCCCCTAAGTCTTCTCTTTTCTAGAGTAAATAGACCTAATTTTGATAACCTTTCCGTGTATTGTAATGCACCCATTCCATTTATTATTTTAGTAGCCCGCCTCTGAACCCTTTCAAGTTCAGTAATGTCTTTCTTCAGCACCGGCGCCCAAAATTGCACACAATACTCCAAGTGTGGTCTGACTAGTGATTTGTACAGAGGGAGAATGATGTTTTCATCTCGTGCCCCCAGACCTCTTCTAATGCATCCCATCACCCTATTTGCTTTGGTGGCAGCTGCCTGACACTGGGCACTCCAATTTAGATTCTTATTCACTAAGATGCCTAAGTCTTTTTCCATGTCTGATTTCCCCAGCAGTTTCCCATTTAGTAAGTAATCGTAGCATCTGTTTCTCCTTCCCATGTGCATAACCTTACACTTATCTGTGTTAAACCTCATTTGCCATTTTTCAGCCCAATTCTCCAATTTACTCAAATCCATCTGTAGTTGCAAACTGTCCTCCTTTGTGTTAACTACCTTACATAGTTTTGTATCATCTGCAAATACTGATATTTTACTCTGTAAACCATCCACCAGATCATTAATAAATATATTAAATAGTAGGGGGCCCAATACAGACCCCTGTGGCACCCCACTAGTAACCCTGGCCCAATCTGAGTATGCACCATTAATAACCACTCTTTGTTTTCTACCACTAAGCCAGCTACCTACCCATCTACACACATTTTCCCCGAGCCCAAGCTTTCTCATTTTACTTAGCAGTCTTTTATGTGGGACAGTGTCAAATGCTTTACCGAAGTCGAGATAAATGACATCCAATGCTTCTCCTCGGTCCATGTGAGAGCTTACATCCTCATAGAAGCTGATCAGGTTAGTTTGACAGGAGCGATCCTTCATAAATCCATGTTGATATGGAGTTAAACAGTTATTAACATTGAGACATTCCATAATAGTATCCCTTAAAAACCCTTCAAACATTTTACCCACAACAGATGTTAAGCTTACCGGCCTATAGTTTCCAGGTTCCCTTTTGCACCCTTTTTTGAATATTGGTACCACATTTGCTAGCTGCCAATCCAGTGGAACAGACCCAGTTTCTATAGAGTCTTTAAATATAAGGAATAGAGGCCTGTCTATCACATTACTTAACTCCCTTAATACCCGAGGGTGAATGCCATCAGGGCCTGGTGATTTGTCAATTTTAATGTTACTAAGTCGGTTCTGCACTTCTTCCTGGGTTAGGCAGGTCATACTTAATGGGGCATTTACATGATCACTCTGCATTTCCCCTGGCATATGCTTTTCCTGTGTGAACACAGTTGAGAAAAAAGTATTTAAAACATTTGCTTTTCCCACATCGCTTTCTATGATTTTACCCTCATTATTCTTTCAAGGGCCAACACCATCAATTTTAATCTTTTTTCTGTTTATATAATTAAAGAATAGTTTGGGATTTGTTTTGCTTTCCTTAGCAATGAGTCTCTCAGTTTCTACTTTTGCTAAATATATTTGTTTTTTACACATTTTATTTTTTTCTCTATATATTTTTAATGCTTCCTCGCTGCCTTCTTGTTTTAGCTTTTTAAATGCCTTTTTCTTATTATTCATTGCCCCTTTTACATCCTTATTTAGCCACATTGGTTTTCTCCTGTTCCTAGCCCTCTTATTTCTGTATGGTATGGCTAGCTCGCAGTGGGTGTTTAATACCGATTTAAACATTTCCCACTTATTTTCTGTGCTCCCATTTTTGAGGACATTGTCCCAATCAATTTGGCGAAGGTCTTCTCTAAGCTGATCAAACTTTGCTTTGCTGAAATTCAGCATTTTTGTAACCCCCCTCCAAGGCACCTTACTGAAGGACAAGTGGAATTGTATTATATTGTGGTCACTATTCCCTAGGTGCCCATCCACTCGTACGTCTGTTATTCTATCTGGCCTGTTGCTTAAAATTAAGTCCAGAAGGGCTGCCCCTCTAGTTGGGCCCGGCACAAGTTGGGACAGATAATTATCCTTAGTTACTGACAGAAACCGGTTTCCTTTCTGAGATACGCAGGTTTCAGGTTCCCAGTCTATATCGGGGTAGTTGAAGTCCCCCATAAAAATCACCTCATTGTGATTTGCTGCTTTGTCTATTTGTTTCAATAATATATTTTCAGTAGTTTCTGTTATATTTGGTGGCTTATAACAAACCCCTATGAGGATTTTATTAGTTTTCCCTCCTTGTATCTCCACCCATAGAGACTCCACCTCTTCATTTCCCTCTTGAATATCTTCTCTTAGTCTGGGCTTTAAACTGGACTTTATATATAGACAGACTCCACCCCCTTTCCTTTTTTTACGATCCCTCCTAAACAATTCATATCCTTGCAGGTTAGCCGCCCAGTCATAACTATCATCTAACCATGTCTCAGTTATTCCTACTATGTCGTATTTCTCCTCATACATTACCAGCTCCAGTTCCTCCATCTTATTGGTCAGGCTTCTTGCATTGGTCAGCATGCAGGAAAGAAGTTTTGCTCCCCTTTTCTTAGCTTCCTTCTGATTACCCTGTCTTGGGTCCTCTTTACGGCATCTAGTATCCTTGATTAGTTTGTCCTTCTGTTGCATGTTCTTGCTGTTTTTTCTCCCATCCCCTCTTCTTCTAGTTTAAAGCCCTCCTGATGAGTGTGGCAAGCCTTCTGGCGAACGTGTGTTTCCCAGGTTTTGTGAGGTGTATCCCGTCTCTTGCGAGAAGTCCATCGTAGAGGTAATTCACTCCATGGTCCAAGAATCCAAATCCTTGCTGCCTGCACCACCGTCGTAGCCAGTTGTTCAAATCTAGTATCCTATTCCATCTTCTGACACCATGGCCATCGACTGGGAGGATTGATGAGAAAACAACCTGTACGTTCCGTTCCTTAATTTTCTTCCCCAGAATTTCAAAGTCTTCACAAATAGTTGGTAGATCATTTCTTGCCGTGTCGTTTGTTCCTACATGTATCAATAGGAACGGGTATTCGTCCTTGGATCCGAGGATAGTTGGTATCCTGTTGGCCACATCCTTGATTTTTGCTCCCGGTAGGCAGCATACTTCTCGTGCGGTTATGTCCGGCCTGCAGATAGTTGCCTCCGTGCCTCTTAGTAGTGAGTCGCCCATAACTACCACTCTTCTTTTCTTTCTGGATGCACTGCATTTTGCTCCTGAGTGTTTTTGAGTGTCTTTTGTTTCTGCTTTTGTTGACAAAGTAACTTCTTTTGATGATACTGTGTCTTCTCCTGTAGAGACGGTATCATCCTGAGCTGTGCCATTTTCGTTCTCCAGCATGAGGGCTTCATATTGGTTGGTAAGCTGTGTGGGTGGTGCCGACCACTTGATCCGCTGGCTTCTTTTGGTCACATGTGTCCACTTTTCAGCCTCTGTATGTGTTCTGAAGCTTTTCTCACTTTCCATATCCTGAATTGTTGCTTCTGCCTCGTCCAAGAAGTCCTCATGTTCTTTAATTAGCTTCAAAGTTGCTATTCTTTCTTCCAGTCCCTGCACCTTTTCCTCTAAGAGGGCAACAAGTTTGCACTTTTGACAGGTGAAGTTGGATTTTTTGTGCGGCAGATCCGTAAACATGTAGCATGTGTTGCAGGTGACCATGAGAGAGAGAGCGACAGACCCCGCACTACACATGGGGGAGAGAGAGAGCGACAGACCCCACACTACACATGGGGGAGAGAGAGCGACAGACCCCGCACTACACATGAGGGAGAGAGAGCGACAGATCCCGCACTACACATGAGGGAGAGAGAGAGAGCGACAGACCCCGCACTACACATTGGGGAGAGAGCGACAGACCCCGCACTACACATGGAGGAGAGAGAGCGACAGACCCCGCACTACACATGAGGGAGAGAGCGTCAGACCCCACACTACACATGAGGGAGAGAGCGACAGACCCCTCACTACACATGAGGGAGAAAGCGACAGACCCCGCACTACACAGGGGGGAGAGAGAGCGACAGACCCCGCACTACACATGAGAGAGAGAGCGACAGACCCCGCACTACACATAAGAGAGAGCGACAGACCCCGCACTACACATGAGAGAGAGAGCGACATACCCCGCACTACACATGGGGGAGAGAGAGAGCGACAGACCCCACACTACACATGGGGGAGAGCGACAGACCCCGCACTACACATGAGGGAGATAGAGCGACAGATCCTGCACTACACATGAGGGAGAGAGCGACAGACCCCGCACTACACATGAGGGAGAGAGCGACAGACCCCGCACTACACATGAGGGAGAGAGCGACAGACCCCGCACTACACATGAGGGAGAGAGAGAGCGACAGATCCCGCACTACACATGAGGGAGAGAGCGACAGACCCCGCACTACACATGAGGGAGAGAGAGCGACAGACCCCGAACTACACATGGCGGAGAGAGAGCGATAGATCCCGCACTACACATGAGGGAGAGAGAGCGACAGACCCCGAACTACACATGGGGGAGAGAGAGCGACAGATCCCGCACTACACATGAGGGAGAGAGCGACAGACCCCGCACTATACATGAGGGAGAGAGCGACAGACCCCGCACTACACATGGAGAGAGCGACAGACCCCGCACTACACATGGAGAGAGCGACAGACCCCGCACTACACAGGGGGAGAGAGAGCGACAGACCCCGCACTACACATGAGGGAGAGAGAGCGACAGACCCCGAACTACACATGAGGGAGAGAGAGAGCGACAGACCCCGCACTACACATGAGGGGGAGAGAGCGACAGACCCCGCACTACACATGAGGGAGAGAGAGCGACAGACCCCGCACTACACATGAGGGAGAGAGAGAGCGACAGATCCCGCACTACACATGAGGGAGAGAGAGCGACAGACCCCGAACTACACATGAGGGAGAGAGAGCGACAGACCCCGCACTACACATGAGGGAGAGAGCGACAGACCCCGCACTACACATGAGGGAGAGAGAGCGACAGACCCCGAACTACACATGAGGGAGAGAGCGACAGACCCCGCACTACACATGGGGGAGAGAGAGCGACAGACCCCGAACTACACATGAGGGAGAGAGAGCGACAGACCCCGAACTACACATGGGGGAGAGAGAGCAACAGATCCCGCACTACACATGAGGAAGAGAGCGACAGACGCCACACTACACATGAGGGAGAGAGAGCGACAGACCCCGAACTACACATGAGAGAGAGAGCGACAGACCCCGCACTACACATGGGGGAGAGAGAGCGACAGACCCCGCACTACACATGAGGGAGAGAGCGACATCCCGCACTACACATGAGGGAGAGAGAGCGACAGACCCCGAACTACACATGGGGGAGAGAGAGCGACAGATCCCGCACTACACATGAGGGAGAGAGCGACAGACCCCGCACTACACATGAAGGAGAGAGAGCGACAGACCCCGAACTACACATGAGGGAGAGAGCGACAGACCCCGCACTACACATGGGGGAGAGAGAGCGACAGACCCCGAACTACACATGAGGGAGAGAGAGCGACAGACCCCGAACTACACATGGGGGAGAGAGAGCGACAGATCCCGCACTACACATAAGGGAGAGTTCGACAGACGCCACACTACACATGAGGGAGAGAGAGCGACAGACCCCGAACTACACATGAGAGAGAGAGAGCGACAGACCCCGCACTACACATGGGGGAGAGAGAGCGACAGACCCCGCACTACACATGAGGGAGAGAGAGCGACAGACCCCGAACTACACATGGCGGAGAGAGAGCGACAGATCCCGCACTACACATGAGGGAGAGAGCGACAGACCCCGCACTATACATGAGGGAGAGAGAGCGACAGACCCCGCACTACACCTGGAGAGAGCGACAGACCCCGCACTACCCATGGAGAGAGCGACAGACCCCGCACTAAACAGAGGGGAGAGAGAGCGACAGACCCCGCACTACACATGAGGGAGAGAGAGAGCGACAGATCCCGCACTACACATGAGGGAGAGAGAGCGACAGACCCCGAACTACACATGGGGGAGAGAGAGCGACAGATCCCACACTACACATGAGGGAGAGAGCGACAGACCCCGCACTACACATGAGGGAGAGAGAGCGACAGACCCCGAACTACACATGAGGGAGAGAGCGACAGACCCCGCACTACACATGAGGGAGAGAGAGCGACAGACCCCGCACTACACATGAGGGAGAGAGAGAGCGACAGATCCCGCACTACACATGAGGGAGAGAGAGAGCGACAGATCCCGCACTACACATGAGGGAGAGAGAGCGACAGACCCCGCACTACACATGAGGGAGAGAGAGCGACAGATCCCGCACTACACATGAGGGAGAGAGAGCGACAGACCCCGAACTACACATGAGGGAGAGAGAGCGACAGACCCCGCACTACACATGAGGGAGAGAGCGACAGACCCCGCACTACACATGAGGGAGAGAGAGAGCGACAGATCCCGCACTACACATGAGGGAGAGAGAGCGACAGACCCCGAACTACACATGGGGGAGAGAGAGCGACAGATCCCGCACTACACATGAGGGAGAGAGCGACAGACCCCGCACTACACATGAGGGAGAGAGAGCGACAGACCCCGCACTACACATGAGGGAGAGAGAGCGACAGACCCCGAACTACACATGAGGGAGAGAGCGACAGACCCCGCACTACACATGGGGGAGAGAGAGAGACATACCCCGCACTATACATGGGAGAGAGAGAGAGACAGACCCCGCACTACACATGGGGGGGGGAAGAGCGACAGACCCCGCACTACACATGGAGGAGAGAGAGCGACAGACCCCGCACTACACATGAGGGAGAGAGCGCGACAGACCCCGCACTACACATGTGGGGGAGAGAGCGACAAACCCCGCACTACACATGGGGAAGAGCGCGACAGACCCCGCACTACACATGGGGGAGAGAGCGACAGACCCCGCACTACACATGGGGGAGAGAGAGCGCGACAGACCCCGCACTACACATGTGGGGAGAGAGCGACAGACCCCGCACTACACATGGGGGAGAGAGAGAGAGCGACAGAACCCGCACTACACATGTGGGGAGAGCGCGACAGACCCCGCACTACACATGGGGGAGAGAGCGACAGACCCCGCACTACACATGGGGGAGGGAGCGACAGACCCCGCACTACACATGGGGGAGAGAGCGACAGACCCCGCACTACACATGGGGGGAGAGCGACAGAACCCGCACTACACATGGGGGGAGAGCGACAGACCCCGCACTACACATGGGGGAGAGAGAGAGAGCGACAGAACCCGCACTACACATGTGGGGAGAGCGCGACAGACCCCGCACTACACATGGGGGAGAGAGCGACAGACCCCGCACTACACATGGGGGAGGGAGCGACAGACCCCGCACTACACATGGGGGAGAGAGCGACAGACCCCGCACTACACATGTGGGGAGAGAGCGACAGAACCCGCACTACACATGTGGGGAGAGAGCGACAGAACCCGCACTACACATGTGGGGAGAGAGCGACAGAACCCGCACTACACATGTGGGGAGAGAGCGACAGAACCCGCACTACACATGTGGGGAGAGAGCGACAGAACCCGCATTACACATGAGGGAGAGAGCGACAGAACCCGCACTACACATGGGGGAGAGAGCGACAGACCCCGCACTACACATGAGGGAGAGAGCGCGACAGACCCCGCACTACACATGAGGGAGAGAGCAACAGACCCCGCACTACACATGGGGGAGAGAGCGACAGACCCCGCAAAACACATGGGGGAGGGAGCGACAGACCCCGCACTACTCATGAGGGGGAGAGAGCGACAGACCCCGCACTACACATGGGGGGAGAGCGACAGAGTCCGCACTACACATGGGGGAGAGAGCGACAGACCCCACACTACACATGGGGGAGAGAGAGACAGACCCTGCACTACACATGGGGGGAGAGCGACAGAACCCGCACTACACATGTGGGGAGAGAGCGACAGAACCCGCACTACACATGTGGGGAGAGAGCGACAGAACCCGCACTACACATGTGGGAGAGAGCGCGACAGACCCCGCACTACACATGGGGGAGAGAGCGACAGACCCCGCACTACACATGGGGGAGGGAGAGACAGACCCCGCACTACACATGGGGGAGAGAGCGACAGACCCCGCACTACACATGGGGGGGAGAGCGACAGACTCCGCAATACACATGGGGGAGAGAGCGACAGACCCCACACTACACATGGGGGAGAGAGAGACAG
Source organism: Anomaloglossus baeobatrachus (assembly GCF_048569485.1). NCBI lineage: Eukaryota > Metazoa > Chordata > Amphibia > Anura > Aromobatidae > Anomaloglossus > Anomaloglossus baeobatrachus. Next base: position 224,507 of record NW_027442054.1, on the reverse strand, counting down.
ACCCTGCACTACACATTGGGGGGAGAGAGCGCGACCGACCACGCACTACACAAGGGGGGGGAGAGCGACAGACCCCGCACTACACATGGGGGGAGAGAGAGCGACAGACCCCACACTACACATGGGGGGAGGGAGAGCGACAGACCCCGCACTACACATGGGGGGGAGAGAGCGACAGACCCCGCACTACACATGGGGGGGAGAGAGCGACAGACCCCGCACTACACATGGGGGAGAGAGCGACAGACCCCGCACTACACATGGGGGAGAGAGCGACAGACCCCGCACTACACATGGGGGAGAGAGAGCGACAGACCCCGCACTACACAACTACACATGGGGGAGAGAGAGCGACAGACCCTGCACTACGCATGGGGGGGAGAGAGAGAGCGACAGACCCCGCACTACACATGAGGGAGAGAGAGGGCGACAGACCCCGCACTACACATGAGGGAGAGAGCGACAGACCCCGCACTACACATGGAGGAGAGAGCGACAGACCCCGCACTACACATGGGGGGGATAGAGACACAGACCCCGCACTACACATGAGGGAGAGAGAGCGACAGACCCCGCACTACACATGAGGGAGAGAGAGAGCGACAGACCCCGCACTACACATGAGGGAGAGAGAGAGCGACAGACCCCGCACTACACATGAGGGAGAGAGAGCGACAGACCCCGCACTACACATGAGGGAGAGAGAGAGCGACAGACCCCGCACTACACATGAGGGAGAGAGAGCGACAGACCCCGCACTACACATGAGCGAGAGAGAGAGACAGACCCTGCACTACACATGGGGGAGAGAGAGAGCGACAGACCCCGCACTACACATGGGGGAGAGAGAGAGCGACAGACCCCGCACTACACATGGGGGAGAGAGAGCGACAGACCCCGCACTCCACATGGAGGAGAGAGAGAGCGACAGACCCCGCACTACACATGAGCGAGAGGGAGCGACAGACCCTGCACTACACATGGGGGAGAGAGAGAGCGACAGACCCTACACTACACATGAGGGAGAGAGAGCGACAGACCCCGCACTACACATGAGGGAGAGAGAGCGACAGACCCCGCACTACACATGAGGGAGAGAGCGACCGACCCTGCACTACACATGAGGGAGAGAGAGAGCGACAGACCCCGCACTACACATGAGGGAGAGAGAGAGCGACAGACCCCTCACTACACATGAGGGAGAGAGCGACAGACCCCGCACTACACATTACGGAGAGAGCGACAGACCCCGCACTACACATGGGGGAGAGAGCGACAGACCCCGCACTACACATGGGGGGAGAGCGACAGAACCCGCACTACACCTGAGGGAGAGAGAGCGACAGACCCCGCACTACACATGGGGGAGAGAGAGAGAGCGACAGAACCCGCACTACACATGTGGGGAGAGCGCGACAGACCCCACACTACACATGGGGGAGAGAGCGACAGACCCCGCACTACACATGGGGGAGGGAGCGACAGACCCCGCACTACACATGGGGGAGAGAGCGACAGACCCCGCACTACACATGTGGGGAGAGAGCGACAGAACCCGCACTACACATGACGGAGAGAGCGACAGACCCCGCACTACACATGAGGGAGAGAGAGCGACAGACCCTGCACTACACATGAGGGAGAGAGAGCGACAGACCCCGCACTACACATGAGGAAAAAGAGAGCGACAGACCCTGCACTACACAGGAGGGAGAGAGAGAGCGACAGACCCCGCACTACACATGAGGGAGAGAGAGAGCGACAGACCCCGCACTACACATGAGGGAGAGAGAGAGCGACAGACCCTGCACTACACATGGGGGAGAGAGAGAGCGACAGACCCCGCACTACACATGAGGGAGAGAGAGTGACAGACCCCGCACTACACATGAGGGAGAGAGAGCGACAGACCCCGCACTACACATGGGGGAGAGAGCGACAGACCCCGCACTACACATGAGGGAGAGAGAGCGACAGACCCCGCACTACACATGAGGGAGAGAGAGCGACAGACCCCGCACTACACATGGGGGAGAGAGCGACAATCCCTGCACTACACATGAGGGAGAGAGAGCGACAGACCCCGCACTACACATGAGGGAGAGAGCGCGACAGACTCCGCACTACACATGGGGGAGAGAGAGCGACAGACCCCGCACTACACATGAGGGAGAGAGCGACAGACCTCGCACTACACATGGGGGAGAGAGAGCGACAGACCCCGCACTACACATGAGGGAGAGAGAGCGACAGACCCCGCACTACACATGAGGGAGAGAGCGAAAGACCCCGCACTACACATGGGGGGGAGAGAAAGCGACAGACCCCGCACTACACATGGGGAAGAGAGAGCGACACACCCCGCACTACACATGGGGGAGAGAGAGTGACAGACCCCGCACTACACATGAGGGAGAGAGAGCGACAGACCCCGCACTACACATGGGGGGAGAGAAAGCTACAGACCCCGCACTACACATGGGGGAGAGAGAGCGACACACCCCGCACTACACATGGGGGGAGAGAGAGCGACAGACCCCGCACTACACATGAGGGAGAGAGAGCGACAGACCCCGCACTACACATGGAGGAGAGAGCGACAGACCCCGCACTACACATGAGGGAAAGAGAGCGACAGACCCCGCACTACACATGAGGGAGAGAGAGCGACAGACCCCGCACTACACATGGAGGAGAGAGCGACAGACCCCGCACTACACATGAGGGAAAGAGAGCGACTGACCCCGCACTACACATGAGGGAGAGAGAGCGACAGACCCCGCACTACACATGAGGGAGAGAGAGCGACAGACCCCGCACTACACATGGGGGAGAGAGCGACAGACCCCGCACTACACATGAGGGAAAGAGAGAGCGACAGACCCCGCACTACACATGAGGGGGAGAGAGAGCGACAGACCCCGCACTACACATGAGGGAGAGAGAGCGACAGACCCCACACTACACATGGGGGAGAGAGAGCGACAGGCCCCGCACTACACATGAGGGAGAGAGAGCGACAGACCCCGCACTACACATGAGGGAGAGAGAGAGCGACAGACCCCGCACTACACATGAGGGAGGGAGAGAGAGAGCGACAGACCCCGCACTACACATGAGGGAGAGAAAGAGCGACAGACCCCGCACTACACATGGGGTAGAGAATGAGCGACAGACCCCGCACTACACATGAGGGAGAGAGAGCGACAGACCCCGCACTACACATGGGGGAGAGAGAGAGCGACAGACCCCGCACTACACATGGGGGAGAGAGAGCGACAGACCCTGCACTACACATGGAGGAGAGAGAGCGACAGATCCCGCACTACACATGGGGGAGAGAAAGCGACAGACCCTGCACTACACATGAGGGAGGGAGAGCGACAGACCCCGCACTACACATGGGGGGGAGAGAGCGACAGACCCCGCACTACACATGAGGAAGAGAGAGCGACAGACCCCGCACTACACATGAGGGAGAGAGAGCGACAGACCCAGCACTACACATGAGAGAGAGAACGACAAACCCCGCACTACACATGAGAGAGAGAGAGAGCGACAGACCCCGCACTACACATGGGGGAGAGAGAGTTACAGACCCCGCACTACACATGAGGGAGAGAGAGCGACAGACCCCGCACTACACATGAGGGAGAGAGAGCGACAGACCCCGCACTACACATGAGGGAGAGAGAGCGACAGACCCCGCACTACACATGGGGGAGAGAAGGAGCGACAGACCCCGCACTACACATGAGGGAGAGAGAGAGCGACAGACCCCGCACTACACATGGGGGAGAGAAAGAGCGACAGACCCCGCACTACACATGGGGGAGAAAGAGCGACGGACCCCGCACTACACATGGGGGAGAAAGAGCGACGGACCCCGCACTACACATGAGGGAGAGAGAGCGACAGACCCCGCACTACACATGAGGGAGAGAGAGCAACAGACCCCGCACTACACATGAGGGAGAGAGAGCGACAGACCCCGCACTACAGATGAGGGAGAGAGAGCGACAGACCCCGCACTACACATGAGGGAGAGAGAGAGCGACAGACCCCGCACTACACATGGGGGAGAGAAAGAGCGACAGACCCCGCACTACACATGGGGGAGAGAGAGCGACAGACCCCACACTACACATGAGGGAGAGAGAGCGACAGACCCCGCACTACACATGGGGGAGAGAGAGCGACAGACCCCACACTACACATGGGGGAGAGAGAGCGACTGACCCCCGCACTGCACATGGGGGAGAGAGAGCGACAGATCCCGCACTACACATGAGGGAGAGAGAGCGACAGACCCCGCACTACACATGGGGGAGAGAGAGCGACAGACCCCACACTACACATGAGGGAGAGAGGGCGACAGACCCCGCACTACACATGGGGGAGAGAGAGCGACAGACCCCACACTACACATGGGGGAGAGAGAGCGACTGACCCCCGCACTGCACATGGGGGAGAGAGAGCGACAGATCCCGCACTACACATGAGGGAGAGAGAGCGACAGACCCCGCACTACACATGAGGGAGAGAGAGCGACAGACCCCGCACTACACATGGAGGAGAGAGAGCGACAGACCCCGCACTACACATGGAGGAGAGAGAGCGACAGACCCCGCACTACACATGGAGGAGAGAGAGCGACAGACCCCGCACTACACATGGGGGAGAGAGAGCGACAGACCCCGCACTACACATGGGGGAGAGAGAGCGACAGACCCCGCACTACACATGAGGGAGAGAGAGCGACAGACCCCGCACTACACATGGGGGAGAGAGAGCGACAGACCCCGCACTACACATGAGGAGAGAGAGCGACATACCCCACACTACACATGAGGGAGAGAGAGCGACAGACCCCGCACTACACATGGGGGAGAGAGAGCGCCAGACCCCGCACTACACATGGGGGAGAGAGAGCGACAGACCCCGCACTACACATGAGGGAGAGAGAGCGACAGACCCCGCACTACACATGGGGGAGAGAGAGCGCCAGACCCCGCACTACACATGGGGGAGAGAGAGCGACAGACCACGCACTACACATGAGGGAGAGAGAGCGACAGACCTCGCACTACACATGAGGGAGAGAGAGCGACAGACCCCGCACTACACATGGGGGAGAGAGCGACAGACCCCGCACTACACATGGGGGAGAGAGAGCGACAGACCCCGCACTACACATGGAGGAGAGAGAGCGACAGACCCCGCACTACACATGGGGGAGAGAGAGCGACAGACCCCGCACTACACATGAGGGAGAGACAGCGACAGACCCCGCACTACACATGGGGGAGAGAGTGACAGACCCCGCACTACACATGAGGGAGAGAGTGACAGACCCCGCACTACACATGAGGGAGAGAGCGACAGACCCCGCACTACACATGAGGGAGAGAGAGTGACAGACCCCGCACTACACATGAGGGAGAGAGAGAGCGACAGACCCCGCACTACACATGGGGGAGAGAAAGAGCGACAGACCCCGCACTACACATGGGGGAGAGAGAGCGACAGACCCCGCACTACACATGGGGGAGAGAGAGCGACGGACCCCGCACTACACATGAGGGAGAGAGAGCGACAGACCCCGCACTACACATGGAGGAGAGAGAGCGACAGACCCCGCACTACACATGAGGGAGAGAGAGCGACAGACCCCGCACTACACATGAGGGAGAGAGAGCGACAGACCCCGCACTACAGATGAGGGAGAGAGAGCGACAGACCCCGCACTACACATGAGGGAGAGAGAGAGCGACAGACCCCGCACTACACATGGGGGAGAGAAAGAGCGACAGACCCCGCACTACACATGGGGGAGAGAGAGCGACAGACCCCACACTACACATGAGGGAGAGAGAGCGACAGACCCCGCACTACACATGGGGGAGAGAGAGCGACAGACCCCACACTACACATGGGGGAGAGAGAGCGACTGACCCCCGCACTACACATGGGGGAGAGAGAGCGACAGATCCCGCACTACACATGAGGGAGAGAGAGCGACAGACCCCGCACTACACATGGGGGAGAGAGCGACAGACCCCGCACTACACATGAGGGAGAGAGAGCGACAGACCCCGCACTACACATGAGGGAGAGAGAGCGACAGACCCCGCACTACACATGAGGGAGAGAGAGCGACAGACCCCGCACTACACATGGAGGAGAGAGAGCGACAGACCCCGCACTACACATGGAGGAGAGAGAGCGACAGACCCCGCACTACACATGGAGGAGAGAGAGCGACAGACCCCGCACTACACATGGGGGAGAGAGAGCGACAGACCCCGCACTACACATGGGGGAGAGAGAGCGACAGACCCCGCACTACACATGAGGGAGAGAGAGCGACAGACCCCGCACTACACATGGGGGAGAGAGAGCGACAGACCCCGCACTACACATGAGGAGAGAGAGCGCCAGACCCCGCACTACACATGGGGGAGAGAGAGCGACAGACCACGCACTACACATGAGGGAGAGAGAGCGACAGACCTCGCACTACACATGAGGGAGAGAGAGCGACAGACCCCGCACTACACATGGAGGAGAGAGAGCGACAGATCCCGCACTACACATGGGGGAGAGAGAGCGACAGACCCCGCACTACACATGAGGGAGAGACAGCGACAGACCCCGCACTACACATGGGGGAGAGAGTGACAGACCCCGCACTACACATGAGGGAGAGAGTGACAGACCCCGCACTACACATGAGGGAGAGAGCGACAGACCCTGCACTACACATGAGGGAGAGAGAGTGACAGACCCTGCACTACACATGGAGGAGAGAGAGCGACAGACCCTTCACTACACATGGAGGAGAGAGAGAGCGACAGACCCCCGCACTACACATGGGGGAGAGAGAGCGACAGACCCCGCACTACACATGGGGGGAGAGAGAGCGACAGACCCCGCACTACACATGGGGGGGAGAGAGCGACAGACCCCGCACTACACATGGGGGGAGAGAGCGACAGACCCCGCACTACACATGGGGGAGAGAGCGACAGACCCCGCACTACACATGGGGGAAAGAGAGCGACAGACCCCGCACTACACATGGGGGAATGAGCGCGACAGACTCCACACTACACATGGGGGAGAGAGAGCGACAGATCCCGCACTACACATGAGGGAGAGAGCGACAGACCCCGCACTACACATGAGGGAGAGAGAGCGACAGACCCCGCAATACACATGAGGGAGAGAGAGCGACAGACCCCGCACTACACATGGGGGAGAGAGAGAGACAGACCCCGCACTATACATGGGAGAGAGAGAGAGACAGACCCCGCACTACACATGGGGGGGGAAAGAGCGACAGACCCCGCACTACACATGGAGGAGAGAGAGCGACAGACCCCGCACTACACATGAGGGAGAGAGCGCGACAGACCCCGCACTACACATGTGGGGGAGAGAGCGACAGACCCCGCACTACACATGGGGAAGAGCGCGACAGACTTCGCACTACACATGGGGGAGAGAGCGACAGACCCCGCACTACACATGGGGGAGAGAGAGAGCGACAGACCCCGCACTACACATGTGGGGAGAGAGCGACAGACCCCGCACTACACATGGGGGAGAGAGAGAGAGCGACAGAACCCGCACTACACATGTGGGGAGAGCGCGACAGACCCCGCACTACACATGGGGGAGAGAGCGACAGACCCCGCACTACACATGGGGGAGGGAGCGACAGACCCCGCACTACACATGGGGGAGAGAGCGACAGACCCCGCACTACACATGGGGGGAGAGCGACAGAACCCGCACTACACATGGGGGGAGAGCGACAGACCCCGCACTACACATGGGGGAGAGAGAGAGAGCGACAGAACCCGCACTACACATGTGGGGAGAGCGCGACAGACCCCGCACTACACATGGGGGAGAGAGCGACAGACCCCGCACTACACATGGGGGAGGGAGCGACAGACCCCGCACTACACATGGGGGAGAGAGCGACAGACCCCGCACTACACATGTGGGGAGATAGCGACAGAACCCGCACTACACATGTGGGGAGAGAGCGACAGAACCCGCACTACACATGTGGGGAGAGAGCGACAGAACCCGCACTACACATGTGGGGAGAGAGCGACAGAACCCGCACTGCACATGTGGGGAGAGAGCGACAGAACCCGCATTACACATGAGGGAGAGAGCGACAGAACCCGCACTACACATGGGGGAGAGAGCGACAGACCCCGCACTACACATGAGGGAGAGAGCGCGACAGACCCCTCACTACACATGAGGGAGAGAGCAACAGACCCCGCACTACACATGGGGGAGAGAGCGACAGACCCCGCAAAACACATGGGGGAGGGAGCGACAGACCCCGCACTACTCATGAGGGGGAGAGAGCGACAGACCCCGCACTACACATGGGGGGAGAGCGACAGAGTCCGCACTACACATGGGGGAGAGAGCGACAGACCCCACACTACACATGGGGGAGAGAGAGACAGACCCTGCACTACACATGGGGGGAGAGCGACAGAACCCGCACTACACATGTGGGGAGAGAGCGACAGAACCCGCACTACACATGTGGGGAGAGAGCGACAGAACCCGCACTACACATGAGGGAGAGAGCGCGACAGACCCCGCACTACACATGGGGGAGAGAGCGACAGACCCCGCACTACACATGGGGGAGGGAGAGACAGACCCCGCACTACACATGGGGGAGAGAGCGACAGACCCCGCACTACACATGGGGGGAGAGCGACAGACTCCGCAATACACATGGGGGAGAGAGCGACAGACCCCACACTACACATGGGGGAGAGAGAGACAGACCCTGCACTACACATTGGGGGGAGAGAGCGCGACCGACCACGCACTACACAAGGGGGGGGGAGAGCGACAGACCCCGCACTACACATGGGGGGAGAGAGAGCGACAGACCCCACACTACACATGGGGGGAGAGAGAGCGACAGACCCCGCACTACACATGGGGGGGAGAGAGCGACAGACCCCGCACTACACATGGGGGGAGAGAGCGACAGACCCCGCACTACACATGGGGGAGAGAGCGACAGACCCCGCACTACACATGGGGGAGAGAGCGACAGACCCCGCACTACACATGGGGAAGAGAGAGCGACAGACCCCGCACTACACAACTACACATGGGGGAGAGAGAGCGACAGACCCTGCACTACGCATGGGGGGGAGAGAGAGAGCGACAGACCCCGCACTACACATGAGGGAGAGAGAGGGCGACAGACCCCGCACTACACATGAGGGAGAGAGCGACAGACCCCGCACTACACATGGAGGAGAGAGCGACAGACCCCGCACTACACATGGGGGGGATAGAGACACAGACCCCGCACTACACATGAGGGAGAGAGAGCGACAGACCCCGCACTACACATGAGGGAGAGAGAGAGCGACAGACCCCGCACTACACATGAGGGAGAGAGAGAGCGACAGACCCCGCACTACACATGAGGGAGAGAGAGCGACAGACCCCGCACTACACATGAGGGAGAGAGAGAGCGACAGACCCCGCACTACACATGAGGGAGAGAGAGCGACAGACCCCGCACTACACATGAGCGAGAGAGAGAGACAGACCCTGCACTACACATGGGGGAGAGAGAGAGCGACAGACCCCGCACTACACATGAGGGAGAGAGAGCGACAGACCCCGCACTACACATGGGGGAGAGAGAGAGCGACAGACCCCGCACTCCACATGGAGGAGAGAGAGAGCGACAGACCCCGCACTACACATGAGCGAGAGGGAGCGACAGACCCTGCACTACACATGGGGGAGAGAGAGAGCGACAGACCCTACACTACACATGAGGGAGAGAGAGCGACAGACCCCGCACTACACATGAGGGAGAGAGAGCGACAGACCCCGCACTACACATGAGGGAGAGAGCGACCGACCCTGCACTACACATGAGGGAGAGAGAGAGCGACAGACCCCGCACTACACATGAGGGAGAGAGCGACAGACCCCGCACTACACATGACGGAGAGAGCGACAGACCCCGCACTACACATGGGGGAGAGAGCGACAGACCCCGCACTACACATGGGGGGAGAGCGACAGAACCCGCACTACACATGAGGGAGAGAGAGCGACAGACCCCGCACTACACATGGGGGAGAGAGAGAGAGCGACAGAACCCGCACTACACATGTGGGGAGAGCGCGACAGACCCCGCACTATACATGGGGGAGAGAGCGACAGACCCCGCACTACACATGGGGGAGAGAGCGACAGACCCCGCACTACACATGGGGGAGGGAGCGACAGACCCCGCACTACACATGGGGGAGAGAGCGACAGACCCCGCACTACACATGTGGGTAGAGAGCGACAGAACCCGCACTACACATGACGGAGAGAGCGACAGACCCCGCACTACACATGAGGGAGAGAGAGCGACAGACCCTGCACTACACATGAGGGAGAGAGAGCGACAGACCCCGCACTACACATGAGGAAAAAGAGAGCGACAGACCCTGCACTACACAGGAGGGAGAGAGAGAGCGACAGACCCCGCACTACACATGAGGGAGAGAGAGAGCGACAGACCCCGCACTACACATGAGGGAGAGAGAGAGCGACAGACCCTGCACTACACATGGGGGAGAGAGAGAGCGACAGACCCCGCACTACACATGAGGGAGAGAGAGTGACAGACCCCGCACTACACATGAGGGAGAGAGAGCGACAGACCCCGCACTACACATGGGGGAGAGAGCGACAGACCCCGCACTACACATGAGGGAGAGAGAGCGACAGACCCCGCACTACACATGAGGGAGAGAGAGCGACAGACCCCGCACTACACATGGGGGAGAGAGCGACAATCCCTGCACTACACATGAGGGAGAGAGAGCGACAGACCCTGCACTACACATGAGGGAGAGAGAGTGACAGACCCCGCACTACACATGAGGGAGAGAGCGCGACAGACTCCGCACTACACATGGGGGAGAGAGAGCGACAGACCCCGCACTACACATGAGGGAGAGAGAGCGACAGACCTCGCACTACACATGGGGGAGAGAGAGCGACAGACCCCGCACTACACATGAGGGAGAGAGAGCGACAGACCCCGCACTACACATGAGGGAGAGAGCGAAAGACCCCGCACTACACATGGGGGGGAGAGAAAGCGACAGACCCCGCACTACACATGGGGAAGAGAGAGCGACACACCCCGCACTACACATGGGGGAGAGAGAGCGACAGACCCCGCACTACACATGAGGGAGAGAGAGCGACAGACCCCGCACTACACATGGGGGGAGAGAAAGCTACAGACCCCGCACTACACATGGGGGAGAGAGAGCGACACACCCCGCACTACACATGGGGGGAGAGAGAGCGACAGACCCCGCACTACACATGAGGGAGAGAGAGCGACAGACCCCGCACTACACATGGAGGAGAGAGCGACAGACCCCGCACTACACATGAGGGAAAGAGAGCGACAGACCCCGCACTACACATGAGGGAGAGAGAGCGACAGACCCCGCACTACACATGGAGGAGAGAGCGACAGACCCCGCACTACACATGAGGGAAAGAGAGCGACTGACCCCGCACTACACATGAGGGAGAGAGAGCGACAGACCCCGCACTACACATGAGGGAGAGAGAGCGACAGACCCCGCACTACACATGGGGGAGAGAGCGACAGACCCCGCACTACACATGAGGGAAAGAGAGAGCGACAGACCCCGCACTACACATGAGGGGGAGAGAGAGCGACAGACCCCGCACTACACATGAGGGAGAGAGAGCGACAGACCCCACACTACACATGGGGGAGAGAGAGCGACAGGCCCCGCACTACACATGAGGGAGAGAGAGCGACAGACCCCGCACTACACATGAGGGAGAGAGAGAGCGACAGACCCCGCACTACACATGAGGGAGGGAGAGAGAGAGCGACAGACCCCGCACTACACATGAGGGAGAGAAAGAGCGACAGACCCCGCACTACACATGGGGTAGAGAATGAGCGACAGACCCCGCACTACACATGAGGGAGAGAGAGCGACAGACCCCGCACTACACATGGGGGAGAGAGAGAGCGACAGACCCCGCACTACACATGGGGGAGAGAGAGCGACAGACCCTGCACTACACATGGAGGAGAGAGAGCGACAGATCCCGCACTACACATGGGGGAGAGAAAGCGACAGACCCTGCACTACACATGAGGGAGGGAGAGCGACAGACCCCGCACTACACATGGGGGGGAGAGAGCGACAGACCCCGCACTACACATGAGGGAGAGAGAGCGACAGACCCCGCACTACACATGAGGGAGAGAGAGCGACAGACCCAGCACTACACATGAGAGAGAGAGAGCGACAAACCCTGCACTACACATGAGAGAGAGAGCGACAGACCCCGCACTACACATGGGGGAGAGAGAGTGACAGACCCCGCACTACACATGAGGGAGAGAGAGCGACAGACCCCGCACTACACATGAGGGAGAGAGAGCGACAGACCCCGCACTACACATGAGGGAGAGAGAGCGACAGACCCCGCACTACACATGGGGGAGAGAAGGAGCGACAGACCCCGCACTACACATGAGGGAGAGAGAGAGCGACAGACCCCGCACTACACATGGGGGAGAGAAAGAGCGACAGACCCCGCACTACACATGGGGGAGAGAGAGCGACAGACCCCGCACTACACATGGGGGAGAGAGAGCGACGGACCCCGCACTACACATGAGGGAGAGAGAGCGACAGACCCCGCACTACACATGGAGGAGAGAGAGCGACAGACCCCGCACTACACATGAGGGAGAGAGAGCAACAGACCCCGCACTACACATGAGGGAGAGAGAGCGACAGACCCCGCACTACACATGAGGGAGAGAGAGCGACAGACCCCGCACTACAGATGAGGGAGAGAGAGCGACAGACCCCGCACTACACATGAGGGAGAGAGAGAGCGACAGACCCCGCACTACACATGGGGGAGAGAAAGAGCGACAGACCCCGCACTACACATGGGGGAGAGAGAGCGACAGACCCCACACTACACATGAGGGAGAGAGAGCGACAGACCCCGCACTACACATGGGGGAGAGAGAGCGACAGACCCCACACTACACATGGGGGGGAGAGAGCGACTGACCCCCGCACTGCACATGGGGGAGAGAGAGCGACAGATCCCGCACTACACATGAGGGAGAGAGAGCGACAGACCCCGCACTACACATGGGGGAGAGAGCGACAGACCCCGCACTACACATGAGGGAGAGAGAGCGACAGACCCCGCACTACACATGGAGGAGAGAGAGCGACAGAACCCGCACTACACATGGAGGAGAGAGAGCGACAGACACCGCACTACACATGGAGGAGAGAGAGCGACAGACCCCGCACTACACATGGGTGAGAGAGAGCGACAGACCCCGCACTACACATGGGGGAGAGAGAGCGACAGACCCCGCACTACACAAGAGGGAGAGAGAGCGACAGACCCCGCACTACACATGGGGGAGAGAGAGCGACAGACCCCGCACTACACATGAGGAGAGAGAGCGCCAGACCCCGCACTACACATGGGGGAGAGAGAGCGACAGACCACGCACTACACATGAGGGAGAGAGAGCGACAGACCTCGCACTACACATGAGGGAGAGAGAGCGACAGACCCCGCACTACACATGGAGGAGAGAGAGCGACAGACCCCGCACTACACATGGGGGAGAGAGAGCGACAGACCCCGCACTACACATGAGGGAGAGACAGCGACAGACCCCGCACTACACATGGGGGAGATAGTGACAGACCCCGCACTACACATGAGGGAGAGAGCGACAGACCCCGCACTACACATGAGGGAGAGAGAGTGACAGACCCTGCACTACACATGGAGGAGAGAGAGCGACAGACCCCGCACTACACATGGGGGAGAGAGAGTGACAGACTCCGCACTACACATGAGGGAGAGAGAGAGCGACAGACCCCGCACTACACATGGGGGAGAGAGAGTGACAGACTCCGCACTACACATGAGGGAGAGAGAGAGTGACAGACCCCGCACTACACATGGAGGAGAGAGAGAGCGACAGACCCCGCACTACACATGGGGGAGAGAGAGCGACAGACCCCGCACTACACATGGGGGGAGAGAGAGCGACAGACCCCGCACTACACATGGGGGGAGAGAGCGACAGACCCCGCACTACACATAGGGGGAGAGAGCGACAGACCCCGCACTACACATGGGGGAGAGAGCGACAGACCCCGCACTACACATGGGGGAAAGAGAGCGACAGACCCCGCACTACACATGGGGGAATGAGCGCGACAGACTCCACACTACACATGGGGGAGAGAGAGCGACAGACCCCGCACTACACATGGAGGAGAGAGAGCGACAGACCCCGCACTACACATGGGGGAGAGAGAGCGACAGACCCCGCACTACACATGAGGGAGAGACAGCGACAGACCCCGCACTACACATGGGGGAGAGAGTGACAGACCCCGCACTACACATGGGGGAGAGAGAGCGACAGACCCCGCACTACACATGGGGGAATGAGCGCGACAGACTCCACACTACACATGGGGGAGAGAGAGCGACAGACCCCGCACTACACATGAGGGAGAGAGAGTGACAGACCCTGCACTACACATGGAGGAGAGAGAGCGACAGACCCTTCACTACACATGGAGGAGAGAGAGAGCGACAGACCCCGCACTACACATGGGGGAGAGAGAGCGACAGACCCCGCACTACACATGAGGGGAGAGAGAGCGACAGACCCCGCACTACACATGGGGGGAGAGAGCGACAGACCCCGCACTACACATGGGGGGAGAGAGCGACAGACCCCGCACTACACATGGGGGAGAGAGCGACAGACCCCGCACTACACATGGGGGAAAGAGAGCGACAGACCCCGCACTACACATGGGGGAATGAGCGCGACAGACTCCACACTACACATGGGGGAGAGAGAGCGACAGACCCCGCACTACACAACTACACATGGGGGAGAGAGCGACAGACCCCGCACTACGCATGGGGGGGAGAGAGAGAGTGACAGATCCCGCACTACACATGGGGGAGAGAAAGCGACAGACCCTGCACTACACATGAGGGAGGGAGAGCGACAGACCCCGCACTACACATGGGGGGGAGAGAGCGACAGACCCCGCACTACACATGAGGGAGAGAGAGCGACAGACCCCGCACTACACATGAGGGAGAGAGAGCGACAGACCCAGCACTACACATGAGAGAGAGAGAGAGCGACAAACCCCGCACTACACATGAGAGAGAGCGACAGACCCCGCACTACACATGGGGGAGAGAGAGTGACAGACCCCGCACTACACATGAGGGAGAGAGAGCGACAGACCCCGCACTACACATGAGGGAGAGAGAGCGACAGACCCCGCACTACACATGAGGGAGAGAGAGCGACAGACCCCGCACTACACATGGGGGAGAGAAGGAGCGACAGACCCCGCACTACACATGAGGGAGAGAGAGAGCGACAGACCCCGCACTACACATGGGGGAGAGAAAGAGCGACAGACCCCGCACTACACATGGGGGAGAGAGAGCGACAGACCCCGCACTACACATGGGGGAGAGAGAGCGACGGACCCCGCACTACACATGAGGGAGAGAGAGCGACAGACCCCGCACTACACATGGAGGAGAGAGAGCGACAGACCCCGCACTACACATGAGGGAGAGAGAGCGACAGACCCCGCACTACACATGAGGGAGAGAGAGCGACAGACCCCGCACTACAGATGAGGGAGAGAGAGCGACAGACCCCGCACTACACATGAGGGAGAGAGAGAGCGACAGACCCCGCACTACACATGGGGGAGAGAAAGAGCGACAGACCTCGCACTACACATGGGGGAGAGAGAGCGACAGACCCCACACTACACATGAGGGAGAGAGAGCGACAGACCCCGCACTACACATGGGGGAGAGAGAGCGACAGACCCCACACTACACATGGGGGAGAGAGAGCGACTGACCCCCGCACTACACATGGGGGAGAGAGAGCGACAGATCCCGCACTACACATGAGGGAGAGAGAGCGACAGACCCCGCACTACACATGGGGGAGAGAGCGACAGACCCCGCACTACACATGAGGGAGAGAGAGCGACAGACCCCGCACTACACATGGAGGAGAGAGAGCGACAGACCCCGCACTACACATGGAGGAGAGAGAGCGACAGACCCCGCACTACACATGGAGGAGAGAGAGCGACAGACCCCGCACTACACATGGGGGAGAGAGAGCGACAGACCCCGCACTACACATGGGGGAGAGAGAGCGACAGTCCCCGCACTACACATGAGGGAGAGAGAGCGACAGACCCCGCACTACACATGGGGGAGAGAGAGCGACAGACCCCGCACTACACATGAGGAGAGAGAGCGCCAGACCCCGCACTACACATGGGGGAGAGAGAGCGACAGACCTCGCACTACACATGAGGGAGAGAGAGCGACAGACCCCGCACTACACATGGAGGAGAGAGAGCGACAGACCCCGCACTACACATGGGGGAGAGAGAGCGACAGACCCCGCACTACACATGAGGGAGAGAGTGACAGACCCCGCACTACACATGAGGGAGAGAGAGTGACAGACCCTGCACTACACATGGAGGAGAGAGAGCGACAGACCCTTCACTACACATGGAGGAGAGAGCGAGCGACAGACCCCGCACTACACATGGGGGAGAGAGAGCGACAGACCCCGCACTACACATGGGGGGAGATAGAGCGACAGACCCCGCACTTCACATGGGGGGGAGAGAGCGACAGACCCCGCACTACACATGGGGAGAGAGAGCGACAGACCCCGCACTACACATGGGGGAGCGAGCGACAGACCCCGCACTACACATGGGGGAGAGAGCGACAGACCCCGCACTACACATGGGGGGGATAGAGACACAGACCCCGCACTACACATGAGGGAGAGAGAGCGACAGACCCCGCACTACACATGAGGGAGAGAGAGAGCGACAGACCCCGCACTACACATGAGAGAGAGAGCGACAGACCCCGCACTACACATGAGGGAGAGAGAGACAGACCCCGTACTACACATGAGGGAGAGAGAGCGACAGACCCCGCTCTACACATAAGGGAGAGAGAGACAGACCCCGTACTACACATGAGGGAGAGAGCGACAGACCCCGCACTACACATGGGGGAGAGAGAGAGCGACAGACCCCGCACTACACATGAGGGAGAGAGAGCGACAGACCCCGCACTACACATGAGGGAGAGAGCGTGATAGACCCCGCACTACACATGGGGGAGAGAGAGCGACAGACCCCGCACTACACATGAGGGAGAGAGAGCGAAAGACCTCGCACTACACATGGGGGAGAGAGAGCGACAGACCCCGCACTACACATGAGGGAGAGAAAGCGACAGACCCCGCACTACACATGAGGGAGAGAGCGAAAGACCCCGCACTACACATGGGGGGGAGAGAAAGCGACAGACCCCGCACTACACATGGGGGAGAGAGAAAGACACACCCCGCACTACACATGGGGGAGAGAGAGAGCGACAGACCCTGCACTACACATGAGGGAGAGAGAACGACAGACCCCGCACTACACATGGGGGGGAGAGAAAGCTACAGACCCCACACTACACATGGGGGAGAGAGAGCAACACACCCCGCACTACACATGGGGGGAGAGAGAGCGACAGACCCCGCACTACACATGGAGGAGAGAGAGAGCGACAGACCCCGCACTACACATGAGGGAAAGAGAGAGCGACAGACCCCGCACTACACATGAGGGGGAGAGAGAGCGACAGACCCCGCACTACACATGAGGGAGAGAGAGCGACAGACCCCGCACTACACATGGGGGAGAGAGAGCGACAGGCCCCGCACTACACATGAGGGAGAGAGAGTGACAGACCCCGCACTACACATGAGGGAGAGAGAGAGCGACAGACCCCGCACTACACATAAGGGAGAGAAAGAGCGACAGACCCCGCACTACACATGGGGTAGAGAATGAGCGACAGACCCCGCACTACACATGAGGGAGAGAGAGCGACAGACCCCGCACTACACATGGGGGAGAGAGAGAGCGACAGACCCCGCACTACACATGAGGGAGAGAGAGCGACAGACCCCGCACTACACATGGGGGAGAGAGAGCGACAGACCCTGCACTACACATGGGGGAAGAGAGAGCGACAGACCCTGCACTACACATGGAGGAGAGAGAGCGACAGACCCCGCACTACACATGAGGGAGAGAGAGCGACAGACCCCGCATTACACATGAGGGAGAGAGAGCGACAGACCCCGCACTACACATGGGGGAGAGACAGCGACAGACCCCGCACTACACATGGGGGAGAGAGAGAGCTACAGACCCCGCACTACACATGGGGGAGAGAGAGCGACAGACCCCGAACTACACATGGGGGAGAGAGAGCGACAGACCCCGCACTACACATGAGGGAGAGAGAGCGACAGACCCCGCACTACACATGAGGGAGGGAGAGCGACAGACCCCGCACTACACATGAGGGAGGGAGAGCGACAGACCCCGCACTACACATGGGGGGGAGAGAGCGACAGACCCCGCACTACACATGAGGGAGAGAGAGCGACAGACCCCGCACTACACATGGGGGAGAGAGAAAGACACACCCCGCACTACACATGGGGGAGAGAGAGAGCGACAGACCCTGCACTACACATGAGGGAGAGAGAACGACAGACCCCGCACTACACATGGGGGGGAGAGAAAGCTACAGACCCCACACTACACATGGGGGAGAGAGAGCAACACACCCCGCACTACACATGGGGGGAGAGAGAGCGACAGACCCCGCACTACACATGGAGGAGAGAGCGACAGACCCCGCACTACACATGAGGGAGAGAGAGCGACAGACCCCGCACTACACATGAGGGAGAGCGAGCGACAGACCCCGCACTACACATGGGGGAGAGAGAGAGCGACAGACCCCGCACTACACATGAGGGAAAGAGAGAGCGACAGACCCCGCACTACACATGAGGGGGAGAGAGAGCGACAGACCCCGCACTACACATGGGGTAGAGAATGAGCGACAGACCCCGCACTACACATGAGGGAGAGAGAGCGACAGACCCCGCACTACACATGGGGGAGAGAGAGAGCGACAGACCCCGCACTACACATGAGGGAGAGAGAGCGACAGACCCCGCACTACACATGGGGGAGAGAGAGCGACAGACCCTGCACTACACATGGGGGAAGAGAGAGCGACAGACCCTGCACTACACATGGAGGAGAGAGAGCGACAGACCCCGCACTACACATGAGGGAGAGAGAGCGACAGACCCCGCACTACACATGAGGGAGAGAGAGCGACAGACCCCGCACTACACATGGGGGAGAGAGAGCGACAGACCCCGCACTACACATGGGGGAGAGAGAGAGCTACAGACCCCGCACTACACATGGGGGAGAGAGAGCGACAGACACCGAACTACACATGGGGGAGAGAGAGCGACAGACCCCGCACTACACATGAGGGAGAGAGAGCGACAGACCCTGCACTACACATGGGGGAGAGAGAGCGACAGACCCCGCACTACACATGAGGGAGGGAGAGCGACAGACCCCGCACTACACATGGGGGGGAGAGAGCGACAGACCCCGCACTACACATGAGGGAGAGAGAGCGACAGACCCCGCATTACACATGGGGGGTAGAGAGCGACAAACCCCGCACTACACATGGAGGAGAGAGAGTGACAGACCCCGCACTACACATGAGGGAGAGAGAGCGACAGACCCTGCACTACACATGGGGGAGAGAGAGCGACAGACCCCGCACTACACATGTGGGAGAGAGAGCGACAGACCCTGCACTACACATGGGGGAGAGAGCGACAGACCCAGCACTACACATGGGGGAGAGAGAGCGACAGACCCCGCACTACACATGAGGGAGAGAGAGCGACAGACCCCGCACTACACATGGGGGAGAGAGCGACAGACCCAGCACTACACATGGGGGAGAGAGAGCGACAGTCCCCGCACTACACATGGGGGAGAGAAGGAGCGACAGACCCCGCACTACACATGAGGGAGAGAGAGCGACAGACCCCGCACTACACATGGGGGAGAGAAAGAGCGACAGACCCCGCACTACACATGGGGGAGAGAGAGCGACAGACCCCGCACTACACATGGGGAAGAGAGAGCGACAGACCCCGCACTACACATGAGGGAGAGAGAGCGACAGACCCAGCACTACACATGGGGGAGAGAGAGCGACAGACCCCGCACTACACATGGGGGAGAGAGAGCGACAGACCCCGCACTACACATGAGGGAGAGAGCGACAGACCCCGCACTACACATGAGGGAGAGAGAGCGACAGACCCCGCACTACACATGTAGGAGGGAAGGATCGAAAGACCCCGCACTACACATGAGGGAGAGAGAGAGCGACAGACCCCGCACTACACATGGGGGAGAGAGAGAGCGACAGACCCCGCACTACACATGAGGGAGAGAGAACGACAGACCCCGCACTACACATGGGGGAGAGAGAGAGCGACAGACCCCGCACTACACATGGGGGAGAGAGAGAGCGACAGACCCCGCACTACACATGGGGGAGAGAGAGAGCGACAGACCCCGCACTACACATGAGGGAGAGAGAGAGCGACAGACCCCGCACTACACATGAGGGAGAGAGAACGACAGACCCCGCACTACACATGAGGGAGAGAGAGAGACAGACCCCGCACTACACATGGGGGAGAGAAAGAGCGACAGACCCCGCACTACATATGGGGGAGAGAGAGCGACAGACCCCGCACTACACATGGGGGAGAGAGAGCGACGGACCCCGCACTACACATGAGGGAGAGAGAGCGACAGACCCCGCACTACACATGAGGGAGAGAGAGCGACAGACCCCGCACTACACATGAGGGAGAGAGAGCGACAGACTCCGCACTACACATGAGGGAGAGAGAGCGACAGACCCCGCACTACACATGAGGGAGAGAGAGCGACAGACCCCGCACTACACATGAGGGAGAGAGAGCGACAGACCCCGCACTACACATGGGGGAGAGAGAGCGACAGACCCTGCACTACACATGGAGGAGAGAGAGCGACAGACCCCGCACTACACATGGGGGAGAGAGCGACAGACCCCGCACTACACATGAGGGAGAGAGAGCGACAGACCCTGCACTACACATGGAGGAGAGAGAGCGACAGACCCTGCACTACACATGGAGGAGAGAGAGAGCGACAGACCCCGCACTACACATGGGGGAGAGAGAGCGACAGACCCTGCACTACACATGGAGGAGAGAGAGCGACAGACCCTGCACTACACATGAGGGAGAGACAGCGACAGACCCCGCACTGCACATGAGGGAGAGAGAGCGACAGACCCCGCACTACACATGAGGGAGAGAGAGCGACAGACCCCGCACTACACATGGGGGAGAGAGAGAGCGACAGACCCCGCACTACACATGGAGGAGAGAGAGCGACAGACCCTGCACTACACATGGAGGAGAGAGAGCGACAGACCCTGCACTACACATGGAGGAGAGAGAGCGACAGACCCTGCACTACACATGGAGGAGAGAGAGAGCGACAGACCCTGCACTACACATGGGGGAGAGAGAGCGACAGACCCTGCACTACACATGGAGGAGAGAGAGCGACAGACCCTGCACTACACATGAGGGAGAGACAGCGACAGACCCCGCACTACACATGAGGGAGAGAGAGCGACAGACCCCGCACTACACATGGGGGGGAGAGAGCGACAGACCTCGCACTACACATGGGGGAGAGAGAGCGACAGACCCCGCACTACACATGGGGGGGAGAGAGCGACAGACCCCGCACTACACATGAGGGAGAGAGAGCGACAGACCCCGCACTACACATGGGGGAGAGAGCGACAGACCCCGCACTACACATGAGGGAGGGAGCGACAGACCCCGCACTACACATGGGGGGGAGAGAGCGACAAATCCCGCACTACACATGGAGGAGAGAGAGTGACAGACCCCGCACTACACATGGGGGAGAGAGAGCGACAGACCCCGCACTACACATGGAGGAGAGAGAGTGACAGACCCCGCACTACACATGAGGGAGAGAGAGCGACAGACCCCGCACTACACATGAGGGAGAGAGAGCGACAGACCCCGCACTACACATGGGGGAGAGAGAGCGACAGACCCCGCACTACACATGAGGGACAGTGAGCGACAGACCCCGCACTACACATGGGGGAGAGAGAGCGACAGATCCCGCACTACACATGGAGAGAGAGCGACAGACCCCGCATTACACATGGGGGAGAGAGAGCGACAGACCCCGCACTACACATGGGGGAGAGAGAGCGACAGATCCCGCACTACACATGAGGGAGAGAGAGAGAGCGACAGACCCCGCACTACACATGGGGGAAAGAGAGACAGACCCCGCACTACACATGAGGGAGAGAGCGACAGACCCCACACTACACATGGGGGAGAGAGAGAGAGCGACAGACCCCGCACTACACATGGGGGAGAGAGAGACAGACCCCGCACTACACATGAGGGAGAGAGCGACAGACCCCGCACTACACATGGAGAGAGCGACAAACCCCGCACTACACATGGGGGAGAGAGAGCGACAGACCCCGCACTACACATGAGGGAGAGAGAGCGACAGATCCCGCACTACACATGGGGGAGAGAGAGCGACAGACCCCTCACTACACATGGGGGAGAGAGACACAGACCCCGCACTACACATAGGGGGTAGAGAGCGACAGACCCCGCACTACACATGAGGGAGAGAGAGCGACAGACCCCGCACTACACATGGAGGAGAGAGAGCGACAGACCCCGCACTACACATGGGGGGAGAGAGCGACAGACCCTGCACTACACATGAGGGAGAGAGAGCGACAGACCCGGCACTACACATGGGGGAGAGAGAGCGACAGACCCCGCACTACACATGGGGGAGAGAGAGCGACAGAATCCACACTATACATGAGGGAGAGAGAGAACGACAGACCCCGCACTACACATGGGGGAGAGAGACACAGACCCCGCACTACACATGAGGGAGACAGAGAACGACAGACCCCGCACTACACATGGGGGAGAGAGAGCGACAGACCCCGCACTACACATGGGGGGAGAGAGCGACAGACCCCACACTACACATGAGGGAGAGAGAGCGACAGACCCCGCACTACACATGGGGGAGAGAGAGAGCGACAGACCCCGCACTACACATGGGGGAGAGAGAGCGACAGACCCCGCACTACACATGAGGGAGAGAGAGCGACAGACCCCGCACTACACATGAGGGAGAGAGAGCGACAGACCCCGCAATACACTTGGGGGAGAGAGAGAGCGACAGACCCCGCACTACACATGAGAGAGAGAGAGACAGACCCCGCACTACACATGAGAGAGAGAGAGACAGACTTAGCACTACACATGGGGAAGAGAGAGCGACAGACCCCGCACTACACATGGGGGAGAGAGAGCGCGACAGACCCCACACTACACATGGGGGAGAGAGAGCGACAGACCACACACTACACATGGGGGAGAGAGAGCGACAGACCCCGCACTACACATGGGGGAGAGAGAGCGACAGACCCGGCACTACAAATGGGGGAGAGAGAGCGACAGACCCCGCACTACCCATGGGGGGAGAGAGACACAGACCCCGCACTACACATGAGGGAGAGAGCGACAGACTCCGCACTACACATGGGGGAGAGAAAGCGACAGACCCCGCACTACACATGGGGGGGAGAGAGAGCGACAGACCCCACACTACACATGGGGGAGAGAGAGCGACAGACCCCGCACTACACATGGGGGAGAGAGAGAGCGACAGACCCCACACTACACATGGGGGAGAGAGAGCGACAGACCACACACTACACATGGGGGAGAGAGAGCGACAGACCCGGCACTACACATGAGGGAGAGAGCAACAGACCCCGCAGTACACATGAGGGAGAGAGAGAACGACAGACCCCGCACTACACATGGGGGGGAGAGAGCGACAGACCCCACACTACACATGAGGGAGAGAGAGCGACAGACCCCGCACTACACATGAGGGAGAGAGAGCGACAGACCCCGCACTACACATGGGGGGAGAGAGAGCGACAGACCCCGCACTACACATGAGAGAGAGAGCGACAGACCCCACACTACACATGGGGGAGAGAGAGAGCGACAGACCCCACACTACATATGGGGGAGAGAGCGCGACAGACCCCGCACTACACATGAGGGAGAGAGAGCGACAGATCCCGCACTACACATGAGGGAGAGAGAGCGACAGACCCCACACTACACTTGGGGGAGAGAGAGAGCGACAGACCCCGCACTACACATGAGAGAGAGAGAGACAGACCCCGCACTACACATGAGAGAGAGAGAGACAGATTTAGCACTACACAGGGGGGAGAGAGAGCGACAGACCCCGCACTACACATGAGAGAGAGAGCGACAGACCCCGCACTACACATGAGAGAGAGAGCGACAGACCACACACTACACATGGGGGAGAGAGAGCGACAGACCCCGCACTACACATGGGGGAGAGAGAGCGACAGACCCGGCACTACAAATGGGGGAGAGAGAGCGACAGACCCCGCACTACACATGGGGGGAGAGAGACACAGACCCCGCACTACACATGAGGGAGAGAGCGACAGACCCCGCACTACACATGGGGGAGAGAGCGACAGACCCCGCACTACACATGAGGGAGAGAGAGCGACAGACCCCGCACTACACATGAGGGAGAGAGAGAGACAGACCCCGCACTACACATGAGGAAGAGAGAGAGCGACAGACCCCGCACTACACATGGGGGAGAGAGAGAGCGACAGACCCCACACTACACATGAGGGAGAGAGAGCGACAGACCCCGCACTACACATGGGGGGAGAGAGAGCGACAGACCCCACACTACACATGGAGAGAGAGCGACAGACCCCGCACTACACATGGGGGAGAGAGAGAGCGACAGACCCCACACTACACATGGGGGAGAGAGAGCGACAGACCACACACTACACATGGGGGAGAGAGAGCGACAGACCCGGCACTACACATGAGGGAGAGAGCAACAGACCCCGCAGTACACATGAGGGAGAGAGAGAACGACAGACCCCGCACTACACATGGGGGGGAGAGAGCGACAGACCCCACACTACACATGAGGGAGAGAGAGCGACAGACCCCGCACTACACATGAGGGAGAGAGAGTGACAGACCCCGCACTACACATGAGGGAGAGAGAGCGACAGACCCCGCACTATACATGGGGGAGAGAGAGCGACAGACCCCACATTACACATGGGGGAGAGAGCGACAGACCCCGCACTACACATGAGGGAGAGAGAGCGACAGACCCCACATTACACATGGGGGAGAGAGCGACAGACCCCGCACTACACATGGGGGGAGAGAGAGCGACAGACCCCGCACTACACATGGGGGGAGAGAGAGCGACAGACTCCGCATTACACATGCTGCCGGATCCGTTTTTTTCTTCGTCATAGACTTGTATTAGTGCCGGTTTGTGCCGCATGGCCCCGCGTGTCATTCAGCATGCTCCGGATCCAGTGAAATTTGTTGGTCCGGCGGCCGGAAAGGACGCAGCATGGAAGGTTTTTTTTTGTCTCTGGGAAAAAAACGCATTAAAAAAATTTTTAAAAAATCGACATGGGCTTCGCCATATATTTGTATGCTAGCCAGGTACAGCAGGCAGGTACGAGCTACCACCAACCCCCAGCTGCCTATTTGTACCCAGCTGGGAACCAAAAATATCGGGAAGCCCTTTTTTTATGAATTACATGAAATAATTAAAAAAAAAAAAAATGATGTGGGCTTCGCCTAATTTTTGTGTCCAGCAAGGTACATCTAGGCAGCTAGGCCACCGCAGGGTGGCCCAAGCTTTCTGCCCCCCCATTTCCCCCGCTGCGAATTGCAGTCCGCAGTTGCCTCAGAAAATGGCGTGTTCATAGAAGCGTCATCTTCTGGCGCTGTATCCAACTCTCCAGCTGCCCTTTTGACGGGTGGCTCTTTAGGTAATAACGGGGTTAGGGCTAGCTGTATGTTATTAGCTGGCCCTAAGCCCGAAATTCATGGTGTCACGCCAATATTAGACAACGCCACCATGAATTTCTAGTGAAGATAAAAAAAAACACAACACAGAAAAATATTTTTATTAGAAATAAAACAACACAATTAGTGACTCCATCTTTATTGAACTAAAGAACCCCCCCCCCCACCCTCCGACGTAGTCCTGGGTCGAGGGTCCCACACCGTCCAATCCGGATCCGAAGGCAAAGCGATGAGATGTGTCAGGTTAAAGGACCAGGTTAAAGGACCTGAATCCCATGACACATCAGCTGATAGATTAAAAGCCGTTTATAAAATCAGCTGATGCATCAGTAAAAAAAAATAAATTACACACTTCTGTGCAGACTCCTGTCCCATCGCTCCAGGACCCGCCGGTAATCAGCTGATGCCGTCAGGTGACCGCATCTGATTACCGGTAGGTCCTTGAGCGATCGGACGTTCCCTGGAAGTCTGCAGACACGTGAATATGAATATTAAAGAAATTTCTCTCTCTACTATTTGCCGAGAGATATTTCTTTAATATTCATATTCAACTGTCTGCAGACTCCCGGGAAACGTCCGATCGCTCAAGGACCTGCCGGTAATCAGCTGATGCGGTCACCTGACGGCATCAGCTTATCGTTTTAATTCAGCAGTGAAAAGTCGGTGACCGCATCAGCTGATTACCAGCGGGTCATGGAGCGAACGGACGTGAGTCTGTAGACAGGTGAATATGATTATAAATCTCTCGGCAAATAGAAAAACGAATCTGTTTTTTTAACGGGTTCGTTGCATCCGGTTGTACACATTCTGCAACGGATCGGTTGAATCAGGCACACACTGGATTGTGCCTGACGGCAAAAACTGGATGTGTGAAAGAGGCCTAATAAAAGAGAGTAGTAAAGTTTTCCCGTGTGGCTGGTTTATGATTTTAACCCCTTTAAAGCTGGAAAATTTTAGGACCAAAGAGAAAGTGTTGGAGTCGCCCGATCTGCTGCACAGTCTCCTCAGATCGGGTTCAGTCGGCGCCGGCAGAGAAGAGGGAAAAAACAAATACCAGCAGTATAGAAACAGGTGATGAGAAGCCGTTCCCAAATTACCTCTCAAAATTAAGATAAGTATCAGCAGTGAGAAAGGGAATAATACATAACTTTTATTAGAATTATTAGAAAAATTGCGTAGTGCTGCAATTTATAAATTAATTTTTTGTGCAAAAAAATGAAACAATACTCATGTCCAAGAGGACCAACAAAGATAGCGTTGGAGCCCCCCCGGTGGTGTCCGTCAATGATAGACCATAATCACCAGATGGACATTGAGGGGCTTCGACGCCAAATCAGTGTCCAAGATTCATAGACACTGTGAATTGATGACTACTATGAGCCGGATAAATGGGGCAACAACCTATAATCCTATTAGTCAGGTTAGGGTCATGGGAGGATATATTCCAGTGGGAACCAAGCCCCCCAATAGGACTCACCAATGTAATATACAGTATGGGGTTACTAAATCCCCCAAAAAACAAGCTTTTCATACATGTAAACACCAATTACCAACCATAACCTAACAGAAATCTAACAAAAATCCATCCAAGATCACAGTGGTGTTTCTTGGATTTAATTCAGAGTATAATCACGGCAGTAAACATATAGGTATAATTATTGCCTCTTGCTTATAATGACCGGCTCATTTATACATCATGCAATTATAAATAGAGAAATGGAATGGTCTCACCCAGTTGTAGGTGCAGGTCAGTAGTTAGAAGGGGGTCATCAGGATAGATGAATCGGGTGGCTGTCCATGGCCGGGCAGGAGCTCTCTCCCTGGCAGGAACTAGCTGAACCCTCAAGCCCCATTAGCTCCAGCCCTTACAAGGACCGTCCCAAACTGACCCTGATTAAATTAGCCCTAAAGATTCATCACCATGGAACCTCCCGACGCGTTTCCTCCGCCAGGATTCATCAGGGGAGATACTGTAGGTGAAGGGCTCAAGATGCAGGTATAGCGACCCCAACATACAAGTGGTCAGACTCTAGGGCCTGCTGCACAGTCTCCTCAGATCGGGTTCAGTCGGCGCCGGCAGAGAAGAGGGAAGACGACATCTGCACTGTTATATCTTCTCACATGATTTCCCCTCATTATCTTCAGTTAATTTTTATGTTTTTCCCTTTTGTTGATTTTCTCATCATCTCTACAATAAAGAATCTTCTGTTTTGTTTTTATTCTTTTGTAAATTAGAGATTTTTCCTGTTTTGACCCAAGAAAGATGAATAAGAACAAAGACCACATTATGGAGAAGATATTAAACCTGAGTCTGGAGATAATCTTCCATCTTACTGGAGAGGTGAGAGGCTCTGATGTCATCACATTACATCACTATCTATGGGGATAACAGAGGATATGACCGGGGAGGTGAGAGGTTCTGATGTCATCACATTACATCATTATCTATGGGGATAACAGAGGATATGACCGGGGAGGTGAGAGGCTCTGATGTCATCACATTACATCATTATCTATGGGAATAACAGAGGATATGACCGGGGAGGTGAGAGGCTCTGATGTCATCACATTACATCATTATCTATGGGAATAACAGAGGATATGACCGGGGAGGTGAGAGGCTCTGATGTCATCACATTACATCATTATCTATGGGGATAACAGAGGATATGACCGGGGAAGTGAGAGGCTCTGATGTCATCACATTACATCATTATCTATGGGGATAACAGAGGATCTGACCGGGGAGGTGAGAGGCTCTGATGTCATCACATTAAATCATTATCTATGGGAATAACAGAGGATATGACCGGGGAGGTGAGAGGCTCTGATGTCATCACATTACATCATTATCTATGGGGATAACAGAGGATATGACCGGGGAGGTGAGAGGTTCTGATGTCATCACATTACATCATTATCTATGGGGATAACAGAGGATATGACCGGGGAGGTGAGAGGCTCTGATGTCATCACATTACACCATTATCTATGGGGATAACAGAGGATATGACCGGGGAGGTGAGAGGCTCTGATGTCACCACATTACATCATTATCTATGGGAATAACAGAGGATATGACCGGGGAGGTGAGAGGCTCTGATGTCATCACATTACATCATTATCTATGGGGATAACAGAGGATATGACCGGGGAGGTGAGAGGTTCTGATGTCATCACATTACATCATTATCTATGGGAATAACAGAGGATATGACCGGGGAGGTGAGAGGTTCTGATGTCATAACATTACATCATTATCTATGGGAATAACAGAGGATATGACTGGGGAGGTGAGAGGCTCTGATGTCATCACATTACATCATTATCTATGGGAATAACAGAGGATATGACCGGGGAGGTGAGAGGTTCTGATGTCATCACATTACATCATTATCTATGGGGATAACAGAGGATATGACCGGGGAGGTGAGAGGTTCTGATGTCATCACATTACATCATTATCTATGGGAATAACAGAGGATATGACCGGGGAGGTGAGAGGCTCTGATGTCATCATATTACATCATTATCTATGGGAATAACAGAGGATATGACCGGGGAGGTGATGGACTCTGGAAATGTCTGTAGTGATATTATTAATGTCTCCACACTCAGGATTACACAGTAGTGAAGACCTCCAGTGATCGCTGTCAGGCCCCTGTGTGTGAAGGACGGGGAGGAACCCTGAGCCCAATCCCGGGGTCTCCACCTCACCCCCGGATACATGAGGACATCAATGACCAGAAGATCCTAGAACTCACCAACAAGATGCTGGAGCTGCTGACTGGAGAGGTGACACTGCCGGGAATGCTGGGACATTATACAGGACGGCACTGGAGGATTCTGGGTGATGACGGTATCATTGTGTTGTCAGGTTCCTATAAGGTACAAAAAAACAGTTTGCACTCTGATAATGCTAAAGTATGGAAACCATGAATATGTGAACATGGACCTGCATTACTGCTAAGGAAAATCTGAGAAAAATGAGATATTTAGCATATATAAATGGCCATTTGTATATCTGCCCAGTTGCCCCTTCACGGCATATCTCGTAACTGGGTCCCTGACGCTATGCTGAAGCCTCTCTCTAGGTTAAAAACCTCCTGTGTATGGGCAAGTAGGAACCTGCTATATAGGATAAGATTACCTGTGGCAACTGGGGGAAGGGTGCACGGTCAGAAGGTATGACCCTCTTCATAGAGACAAAAAAGACTGACTGCACTCCTCGACCTGACGTGTGAACAGGTGCATAACTGAACATGACATAAAATACAAAAAAACAGTTTGCTAAATATCTCATTTTTCTCAGATTTTCCTTAGCAGTAATGCAGGTCCATGTTCACATATTCATGGTTTCCATACTTTAGCATTATCAGAGTGCAAACTGTTTTTTTGTATTTTATGTCATGTTCAGTTATGCACCTGTTCACACGTCAGGTCGAGGAGTGCAGTCAGTCTTTTTTGTCTAGGTTCCTATAAGGTGTCAGGACGTCACCGTCTATTTCTCCATGGAGGAGTGGGAGTATCTAGAAGGACACAAGGAGCGGTACAAGGAGGTGATGATGGAGGAGCCCCAGCCCCGCACATCACCAGGTAATAGACAGGACTGAATACACCCGGCCTATAATTATCTGTATGTAATAATGATGTCCGTCTTGTCTGTGTCTCCTGCAGGTCTCTCCAGTACGAGGACGACCCCAGAGAGATGTCCCGCTCCTCCTCCTCCTGCACAGGATCCTCAGGTAGATGGAGATCTCCCCTATGAGGTGTAGACGGCTGTGAACTCCTTGTGTTCAGTCTTGTTTTCTCCTCCAGTATTAGATGTTTTATACTTGTGTAATGAGAGCGGTGGAGACGGCAGGATCACAGCTGACCACAGACCTCACATGTCCGGATCTTATCTCCATTATTCCCGGGGACTTTTACAATATTTTGTTTTGCAGCTTTTGGATCCGGATAAAGATCTGAGCAATATTAATTCTCCAGAGAGAAATGTGAGGGGCGATCAGCGGAGTAACGAGGAGATTCCTACAGATCACCGCCCCGGTGAGTACAGACCACCCAATAACGCACACAAGTCACACATTCCTATTTTCCGCTCTTTGCTGTGTCAGTTTCTCCAGCGGTATATTAACCCTTCATGTAAAATACACATGAAATGTGAATGAATCTGTGATCCCGGTGCAGGTGATAACACGGGATGTGCAGTTATGTTATAGAGGAGAAATACAGCTGGACATGAATTCTGCCGATGTTAGCGAGGACGAGCTGCAGCTCTTTCCTATTATCCGTGGTCAGGGCTGATGAGGGGTTTCCTCAGTTTAGGGACTAAGAATCCATTATTTCCTATTACACTCATGTCAGTGTGTGACAGATGCAGAACATGGAGCCATAAAATTAGGGTCCAGTGTGGTTTTAAAAAAATAATTTAGGGAGGGCATGACCTGGCTATGGAGGAGTGAGGACACGCGGTGGCTAGGCTTCTGCCACCGGACCAAATATCAGCAGATCCACGCAACCTACAGAGCCAGAAAGCAGACTGACCTGGAGTAGAAGGGGCAGAACGCAAGGTTGCAACACCTGGTACTCTCGGCACTTTTTCCACAGGCTCGGACTCCTAAAATGGCCTTGGTTCATACCTGTGCACTAGCAGCTGCGGTTATGTAGGGGGAGCCTCCTGCACAGCTGACACCGAGCAGCCAGACTCGGCTCAGATGTATGTTATGTCCAGGCATGGGGATCCAACGGGCAGCCGGTGGTGCAGAAGGTGTGTAGGTGGTGCAACATGGACGGTGGGCCTGGGACCCCAAGGCCTTTAAGAACAAGGCGGATCCCTCTTCTCCAACGCGGTTAGATGGTCGCACAGTGGCTCTGGATGGCGACTCTCACATGGTCTCAGAGGGCCAGAGCCTACATAACAGGGGGATCCTTCCTGATGGGAGACAGAGCTTGCGGCAGGGGACCCCCAATAGTGATGTTCCCGGGTATTCTGGGCCATTAGTGTACTGCGTTGGACAACAGGGGTCCTGGTTAAACTTAATGAGTTGCACACACGCTTATCTGCCATTCCCACCAGGGAGGATATGGAGGCCTACAGTTAGGTCTAGAAATATTTGGACAGTGACACAATTTTCGCGAGTTGGGCTCTGCATGCCACCACATTGTATTTGAAATGAAACCTCTACAACAGAATTCAAGTGCAGATTGTAACGTTTAATTTGAAGGTTTGAACAAAATTATCTGATAGAAATTGTAGGAATTGTCACATTTCTTTACAAACACTCCACATTTTAGGAGGTCAAAAGTAATTGGACAAATAAACCAAACCCAAACAAAATATTTTTATTTTCAATATTTTGTTGCGAATCCTTTGGAGGCAATCACTGCCTTAAGTCTGGAACCCATGGACATCACCAAACGCTGGGTTTCCTCCTTCTTAATGCTTTGCCAGGCCTTTACAGCCGCAGCCTTCAGGTCTTGCTTGTTTGTGGGTCTTTCCGTCTTAAGTCTGGATTTCAGCAAGTGAAATGCATGCTCAATTGGGTTAAGATCTGGTGATTGACTTGGCCATTGCAGAATGTTCCACTTTTTTTCACTCATGAACTCCTGGGTAGCTTTGGCTGTATGCTTGGGGTCATTGTCCATCTGTACTATGAAGCGCCGTCCGATCAACTTTGCGGCATTTGGCTGAATCTGGGCTGAAAGTATATCCCGGTACACTTCAGAATTCATCCGGCTACTCTTGTCTGCTGTTATGTCATCAATAAACACAAGTGACCCAGTGCCATTGAAAGCCATGCATGCCCATGCCATCACGTTGCCTCCACCATGTTTTACAGAGGATGTGGTGTGCCTTGGATCATGTGCCATTCCCTTTCTTCTCCAAACTTTTTTCTTCCCATCATTCTGGTACAGGTTGATCTTGGTCTCATCTGTCCATAGAATACTTTTCCAGAACTGAGCTGGCTTCATGAGGTGTTTTTCAGCAAATTTAACTCTGGCCTGTCTATTTTTGGAATTGATGAATGGTTTGCATCTAGATGTGAACCCTTTGTATTTACTTTCATGGAGTCTTCTCTTTACTGTTGACTTAGAGACAGATACACCTACTTCACTGAGAGTGTTCTGGACTTCAGTTGATGTTGTGAACGGGTTCTTCTTCACCAAAGAAAGTATGCGGCGATCATCCACCACTGTTGTCATCCGTGGACGCCCAGGCCTTTTTGAGTTCCCAAGCTCACCAGTCAATTCCTTTTTTCTCAGAATGTACCCGACTGTTGATTTTGCTACTCCAAGCATGTCTGCTATCTCTCTGATGGATTTTTTCTTTTTTTTCAGCCTCAGGATGTTCTGCTTCACCTCAATTGAGAGTTCCTTAGACCGCATGTTGTCTGGTCACAGCAACAGCTTCCAAATGCAAAACCACACACCTGTAATCAACCCCAGACCTTTTAACTACTTCATTGATTACAGGTTAACGAGGGAGACGCCTTCAGAGTTAATTGCAGCCCTTAGAGTCCCTTGTCCAATTACTTTTGGTCCTTTGAAAAAGAGGAGGCTATGCATTACAGAGCTATGATTCCTAAACCCTTTCTCCGATTTGGATGTGAAAACTCTCATATTGAAGCTGGGAGTGTACACTTTCAGCCCATATTATATATATAATTGTATTTCTGAACATGTTTTTGTAAACAGCTAAAATAACAAAACTTGTGTCACTGTCCAAATATTTCTGGACCTAACTGTATATTGCTGTGCTAGAACTGGCATACCGCACAGAACTGTCCGCCATGAGGGGGGATGTGGAGAGGGTCGATGCCTGGAGTCGGCTACACGCGATGAAATTCCTGTGCCTTGAAGACTCCTCACAATCCCATAGTGCCATATTGGAGCAACATTCCTGCCAATTACAGTACATGGTGGAGTCTGTGTGGCACCCCTGCGCTTCAGGCGTCACAGGGTATTACACCACTTTTATGGGGTAATATCTATCCCGGGTCAGAAGGGGGTTAACTGCCGGTATCTTCACAAAACACACACACAAAACAATAAAGGTGCTTTCCACAGGGGGGTGGACTAGGGCAGACAGGATAGTTAGCCTTCACAAAGTATGGGACTTTCCCAGTCGCTAGGACAGCCACTGGTGGCGGCACCGCATGAGGTAGAAATAGGCACAACAAATACACTAGAACAGAACCTTCCTGGGCACAGCTTGGGGTAACACCTAGCACTGACAACTGGAGTTTGTGTTTCTCTCTCTTCATGGGCCCGTGGCTTGGAGCAGGAGGTTCGGCCCAAGTTCCAGATAGCAACTGAGAGACACTTCACTAACAGACTTTCACGGGCACCAGCAGTGACCGCCGACTATCCGGGATCGACTGGAGCTCATCGTGGCAGTGGACGGTACTCTGGGGCAGCGCCTGAACTACTTGTGAGTAAAAGACCTGAACCGCAGCCCCTACCTCTTTTACCGGTGCCGTCGCCCAGTGTGGCGGTCCCAACGGAGACTACCACCACCCCCGTCCTCAATCATCCTCCCCGGGGTAATCCCGCTCCACCTGTGGGGAGCGACACCATCCCGGCTGCACCACACAACTGCCCCGGTGAGAGATCCAGCAGCGGCGGCCGCATACCTGGCTGTGTATCACAGGTGGCGTCATGATCATCTAATAGACTTTCCTAACAGTCACCCCCATCCTGCAACTACCGCCGCCATCCTTCCTACCACCCTTCGCCATCCATTCCTGTACGCCTCGGGGCAATGGGACTGGGCCAAACCACCCCGTGACGGTACAGAGGATCTGCACCCCTGGCCCAGCGATGAGTAGGTGAAAAACACCTGCCCCGTGGGGTGCTACATGATACCAAAAATAGGAGCTGTAGAAAACATATTAGGGTACGTGTCTTGCCAGGATCTGTTAAATCTCAAGACCTTTCTTGTACACTACAAACCATCTTTAACTAGATCCTGGGCGAACCACCTAGCAAGATGTTAGAATTAGATAGAGCTCTCAGGGCCCTGGGCCCTAAACCTGTGGAAAACGACCGGCCGAGAGATGTGATACGTAGAGTGCACCGCTATGTTCTGAAGGAGCCTATTCTGCTCAAGATCCGCAGTGGGCCTTAGCTTTATTTGAAGATGGACAAATCCAAATAATTGTGCCTGATCTGTCCCGTTTCACTTTGCTAAGGCGGAGGGTCCTGTAACCACTATTCGACATGCTACGCTCCTACGACATCCTGTACAATTGTGGCTTACTGTTCCGCCTTCAGGTTCGCTACACAGGACGCATGCAAATCCTCTGGTCCCCCTCTGACATGCCTTTCTTCTCTGCGGCCTTGGACATCACCTTGGTTGCCATTGAGGACTGGCTACACTTTCTGATGAACCGAGGGGTGCTGTTCCCTGAAGTGATCGGCAGCGCGCTCTCCGCCGGGGTGGAGGGGGGAAAATAGTTTCTCTCCTCCCTTGATGGGTCTTGGTCTACTCCACATGGAATTGCTGGACTGCCCTGTCACCAGATCCATTTGACAGAATGAAATTAATATCCTACTATTGCAGGAGACGCACTTCGAGAATGGCCATCTCCCCTGCTTGGCACTATACCAAGTGGATACAGAGCTCCAATCCAGAATCAAAATCAAAAGGGGTATCAATAGGTAGCCATGAGGTTTTAGGCACGAAGGTCGACTATAGGGGTGGTTTATTTTTTTGAAAATAAAGTGTCAATTCTTCCCTTTTCACCATTGATAATTGGTATTTGCCTAATAGAGACCCGGTGACAATTTGCACCTCCCTCCTGTCCTCACTGGCTGACTTTGCAGTGGGGATCCTGATTGTAGGTGGTGACCTGAACTTCGCTGTTGACCCTAAGGGCTCATTCACATGACCATTCCGTTTGTTCTCGTCAGTTCCTGTTATTTTGCGGACCTACTGACAGGACCATCTTTTAATGTCTTTTGTGTAGGATCCGATGGCACATAAAAGCACTTCTGTGTGCATCCGAACCTACAAAAAAACACATAGGATGCCGTATGTCCGTTCCATTATTATGGAACATGTCCTGTTCTGCAGTGCGAGCAGCTGTGGGGATGATGAGTGTTGCTGTCAGGAGGATAGTAAAGTTCATTACCTGCGGTGTTTCTGACCGCCGTGTTCTTAAATCACCTCTTGCCGGCAGCATAGACTGTGACTAGCGGTGACGTCACGGGCGGCTCGCGAGAGGTGATCTGAGAATGCGATGGGCATTGAACTCAGTGACCAGTGCTAACATCAGGAGTGCAGCTGTTTTCATCACCGCAGGTAATGCACCTAGCTATCCTCCTATATTAAGTCAGTGCTGGTCATGCCCTGCAGTGACTTGGGCTGACCTATTGATGTTAGCTCAGGTCACTGCACTGCTCTGTCAGCCAATGGGGAACATTCTGTTCTTCATTGACTGGGTCAGTGAGTATGGATCGTCGTGTGACCCCCTTATTGGATTACGCCAGACCCGGATTTCTTTTTTCTTTCTAATAAATTGGTGAAAGAGGGAATGTTTTTTCAAATAAAAATTTGTCATCTATTTTAAATTTTTTTTTATTACTGATTAGGTTAGTGATGTCGGGTATCTGATAAACGCCGTGACATCACTAATGCCAGGGCTTGATGCAAGGTGACATTACACATCTGGCATCAACCCCATATATTACCCTGTTTGCCACTGCACCAGGGCATCGGAATGAGCTGGGGAAAAGCACCAGGATTGGCGCATCTAATAGATGCGCCACTTCTGGAGCGGCTGCGGCCTATAGGGCAGCTGTTCTGATGTGACTGATAGACTGGCAGTTTCGCAGAGGCTCTAAACAGTGGGTTGGGGTCAATCAGGATTGCTCAGATATCATTACACTACCTTCCGTGAACTGGTAGGGGAGGGCAGGGTTCGGGTGGGAAGGGAGGTAAACTTTCTTTGTACAGCTCGGGTGGTATGAGGTCAGGAGGGGCTCTCTTTCGGGGCAGGGCCCACTAACCAACCTCTTGAACAACTTGGAGTCTCCCCTGGGTCTAACTTCTAGACATTTTTTGGGGTTTAGGTGTTCTGAGGAACACAGTTTTTTTTTTTTTTTTTTTTTCCCCTCACCCATGACAGCACCACGTGAGAGAGGGATCCGCCCAGCGAGGACAGGAAACCATTCTGAATAAAAGGGCAGTACCTCTCCTCTTCATCAGTTGGTTTCCTGTCCTTGATGGGAGACCTTGTTCTGGAATACGGCAGTTGAAGAAAGAAGTTTGAAGACCAGAAGCTGTATTTACCCAGCCCCGTCCGGTGTCCGGAAAAGCAGGGTGAGTCCTGCGGCGCCGTTCTTCGGGGCTGGAAGCGCTGTCCACCAGCCCTTAGGGAACCTGGTGTCCGTGCGGGGGTGTGCGGCAGGGTCCATCAGGGGTTCTGGACCGCTGCTCCGTCCTCCCCCCTTGCGCTCCCCTGCTGCCTAGGACTTCCAAATGTGACGCGCTCTGGGACGCGCGCAAGGCATGCAGGGTACAGGAGGCATGCTTGCGTGACGTCACCTGGAGAAGATAGCGGCGCCCATGCAACAGCAGCGGCGGTGTTTCAGGGCAGGCTTCCATCGTCTGGGCGCGTTGAAATTTTATAAAATCCATAACAAAATGAGTATGATTACAAGGGAAGGACAATCAATTGACAGAGTATGGTATAGAAGAAGAAAAAGAGGGGTACAACCCCCTCTTGCTAGTCCAGGTTATTCTTCCATGAAAAATGACATATAATGAAACCGAACTAGAAAGTCAAAATAAACCATATATAATATAGTCCCTTGAACCCATGTGTCATTCTTTAATAATTCCAAAATCAATGATGTGTCTTAATACTTCCTTGACGTCTCGTCTCCTCCTTCCTCTCGAGCCCCCACTAAGTGAGCCTCAGGTTGCCCAAGCTATCTTGGATTTCATTCAGGAGATACCACTCCGTGTGTATGAAAGGTGTCACCAAGTTATTTATTTCTCCCCGTGTGAAGTAGTGTTCAATAAAATTTTTCCATCTCCCAAAGAACGCGGCTGTCTTTTGATCCTTATCCCTTTCCGCTTCCAATTTTTCCAACTTCAGAAGACTGTGCAATTCCCCAATAACCTCCTTTGTTGATGGACCCTCGCTCTGTATCCAGTGTCTTAAGATACACCTTTTAGCTATCATGGCCAAGTCATGTATGATTGCAAATGTCTTTTATCCCGAGTATTTGATCCCCCTTTGACTCTACCCTCAAAGAAATGGAAAATCCACACCATTAATTCTGGTCTGCAATATATCCCCCACGTTGATTGGGCCAACATTCTTACTCGATTCCAGAACCTCTGCACTTCCTTACATTCCCAGAGTCCATGTAGCATATCTGTTTTCTCTGCTTGACATTTTGGACAACGTACATCTCTACGCAGAATATTAAAACCTACAATAGCCCTATGTAAAATCCTAAACTGGGTGTCTCTCAAACCCTCGTTGGTGATGTGTTTCCGCATTTGGACCCACCCTTTCAATATATTTCCCACCACTTCTTGACCTTTCAGTTGTTTTTCCCATGCTAATAAGGTACGACTATCCTCCCGAGATATTAGTACCTCCCTAAGTGTTCGGTAAATTTGTGATACATTTACATTTGTAACCTCACATTCCAGGAGCTCATCAATCCGACTTTTGTTCAGTTCTCTTCCAATATCGCCAAAATCTCTGATTACTCCAAACGTCAATTGCTCATACTGGATAATGTGAATGTTATTGAGGTCATATTTATCGAGCACTTCCCTTCCTGTCATCCACCGTCTCTCCTTCACATTCATAACATCTTGCATTCTCTTGATGCCCTTCTCTTTCCATCCCAGAAACTTGTTGTCTCGTCCCTGAGGGAAGTTTGGGGATGCCCAGGGATTTAAATACTTAGACACCTTTCAGGAAAGTCCCAGTTTCTTTCTAACTAGTCTCCATGTTATCTTGGTGTCTCGTAATATGATGGAGTTTCTTATGTGACCCTCAGTCTTAGACAATAGGGCGTAGAGAATGGACTTCAGGTCCCATGGTGTTGCGTATTTGTTCTCCATGTCATGATCTGAGTGTCTACTTGTTCCTCTCAACCAGTCGATCACGTGTCTCATAATACACACCAGGTTATACCCCCTAACGTCCGGGAAATTGATTCCTCCCTCCTCCACTGACTTCATCAATGTGCGTAATTTTATTCTGCGTTTCCTTCCCCTCCACACAAAATCCGGATATCCTGTGTTGAGTCTGTTAACATCTTTTAGTTTTAATAGTAGCGGAATTGTCTGAAAGGGATACAGCAGCCTAGGAAAGCTCATCATTTTTATCAAGTGGCATCTTGCCAGCAATGGTAAGGGTAAGCCTTTCCATCCCCTTAGTTGTGTTATGATTTTTCTGATCAGCGGGCCATAATTCATTTTATAAATCGTTTCCACCGTTCTCCCTATCTGCACTCCCAGGTATTTGATTGATGTCTGTGCTATAGGGATCCCACATATACAACCATCTCTCAGATTTCTCCCAACACTCCCGTGACCTCCCCTCAAGAATAAGATCTCGCAGTTGTTTTTGTTTAACTTAAAGCCAATGATCCAAATTTTTCAATCATGTCAAGGGTTTGGGGTAAGTCTATGTCTGGGTTTCCTCACATCATCAGCGAAAAGTGCTATCTTCATTTCTGCCCCCCTTATTTTAATTCCTTTGAAGCTGTTAAGACCCTGGAGAACTCTAGATAATGGCTCAATTGCCAGGTTAAATTGTAGGGGGGATAGCGGGCAGCCCTGCCTCGTCCCCTTCATCAGGGGGAACACTTCCGACAGGAAGCCCGGGGTATGTATCCTTGCTCCCGAGTTGGCATATAAACGTCCAATGTAATGTCTCATTTTCCGGGTAATTCCTATGGCCTCCATCACCTTTTCTAGCCAGTTCCAATTAACATTATCGAACGCATTCTCAGCGTCGAGTGTAACTAAAGCAGGTTTTGCCCCTCCCTCGGTACGCCCCAGTCTAACCGCATCTACCACTAAGATCATTTTCCTGATGTTGGTAACCGCATTTCTCCCTTTGATAAATCCTACCTGATGTTCGGAGATTATCCTAGGCAAAATCAGCTCTAGTCTATCGGCCATGATTTTGGATATTATTTTCAAATCCTGATTAATGAGCGATATGGGTCTGTAACTAGAGGGATCATCTATGTCTTTGTTACCCTTCGGGAGTAATTTGATGTATGCTATGTTGGCATTTCTAGGGATTTCTGTTCCTCCCAGGATTGCATTAAAAACTGAGGTTAGGTCCGGTGCAATCAGATCCTTAAGTGCTTTATAAAATTCGCTATTAAAACCGTCAGGTCCTGGCGCTTTATTGGTGTTAAGCTCCCCGATTTGTTCTTGTTACCTCCTCCACTGAAATGTCCGCATTTAGGGCTCCCAGCTCTTCCTCCGTTAAGTTAGCCATTTGAGCTTGTCTTAACCAATCGTCCTCGTCAGTGAAATCATTGTTTCCTGACCCATACAGCTTTCTATAATATTCCCCCGGCACCTTGTTGATATCTTTGGGATCTGTGGTTACCCCCCCCCCCTTGTTTTCATTTTGGAGATCACCGTTGTTTTTCTGCTACCCCTTGCCAAATTTGCCAACATTCTCCCTGCCTTATTGACAAATCTATGAAGATCAGCTTCCTTGTGAGACCAAAAGAGTTGTTCCTTTTTTTTTGGCCCACTCGTCAAAGCCCCTCTTTGCCTCCAACCATCTGTCCCTTGCCAAACTAGACCTATCTACCAGATAATTTGTATATGCTTGCTGCACTGCTTCACTATGGGAGTTAGATTTCTCGTTTGTCCTCCGTTTGATCATGGCCGCATATCCCACCAAACGTCCCCTCAGAACCGCTTTTGCAGTTTCCCAGAACAATACTGGAGTCTCCCTGTGTTCCTTGTTGTCCTCTGTGAACTCTTCCCACCACTCTCGCAGTATCTTGTGAAAATTATCCTGTCTGAGGAGGAACGACGGGAATCTCCATATAATGTCAGAACCTCTCCTGAAATTCTCTCTGATGTCCACTCACCGGACTGTGATCAGAGATCACCATATTCTCAATCACGCAGTTTTTTTGCTCCATTCACAAGATCCCGAGACATCCAAATCTGATCTATGCGCGACCAGCTGTCATGTGGGTAGGAGAAGTGTGTATATTCCCTATCGTGTGGGTGGGTTAGCCTCCATATATCCTTTAGCCCTATATATTCTAATGATACCTCCCTATTTACCATTCTCTTGTCCCCGGGACCCTTCTCCTCTGCCCCTTCCCCTCTCCTACTGTCTTCAGCTGAGTTTGGTACTGTGAAGTCTCCCGCTACTATGATGTTGGGTGCCTCATTTGATAGTATGATAACTTTCATACTATCATGAAACGTAATCTGATGCAAGTTTGAACCATATACATTTGTAAATTCTGAGTGTGCCCGCTGGACTAGTAATTGTTAGATGTTGCCACCTTCCCTGGTCATCCTCCTCATGAGCCACTACTTCATGGCTGAGCTGTTTGTTTATCAAAATCAATGTACCTGCCTTCCTTCCTTGCGCCGCTACCCCATAAACTGAACCTACCCAGAATTTCTTCATGCAAAAAAAATCCTCCCTCCCCAAATGGGTTTCTTGTAGTAGAGCAATATCTGTTTTTAATCTTTTCAGGTGCCTTAGAATCATTGCTCGCTTGTTCGGTGATCTTAGGCCCTTAACATTCCACGTTGTTAATTGTACCATTTTTGCCTAAGTAGACCACTCTTACCATTTCCATCCCTCAAGACCCCAGTAACAGTGGAGACGAGACGGCTAACTCTAGGCGCACAGATAGCTCCTCCAGAATGACACTTCCTTTCCCCAACTTGTAAATATAACCCAGAACAACAAAGAAAAAACAAATAACGGACAATTATGCAACATGTTGTCCCTTTTAAGGGATTGTCGGCGCTTTTCGCCATGTTAGTGACTTCCCCTTTTCCTAGCCAACATATGAAGCTCCCTAGTCACCCCCCCATAACAAACATATCCTGTACTTTATCCCCGCATAACGTGCAGCGACCGCAAATACTATGTCAGTATTAATGCAATATGGTAAATATGGAAAAACCTTAGTGAGATATTAAACAATCGGATCAGTCTTGAAATTGGGGCACCGTCCAGCCGAATGGACCCGATCTGCTACGCATGGATCTAGTAAGCAGTCCAGAGAGAAAAAAGAGAGGGGGAGGAGCAAAGAGGAGGAAAAGAAAAAAGTTTAGTGGGACCTCTTTCCCTCCTCCTCGTGGCATCTCTCCCCTCTCATCTTAATGCAATAACATCAGCGCCTTTCCTTGGTCGAGGAAAACAAAAAAAGAGAAACAAAAACAGGGTGAACCCACTCACACATCATGTGTCCGGATTCTTCTCCGGTCGCTGGTCCCTGAGACCCGACCTAGGGCTGTGCTGCTGGATTGGACTTAGGCGGGCTTTGCACGTTGCGACATCGCAAGCCTATGCTGCGATGTCGCACGCGATAGTTCCCGTCGCAGCTACGATATCTTATGATAGCTGGCGCAGCAAAAATTATCGCTACTCCAGCTTCACATGCACTCACCTGCCCTGCGAGAGTCTCCTCTCTCCTCCAACCTCACTTTGTACTTGCCCTCTGTGTTGTTCCTTCTCTCTTCCCCAGCCTGTGGGGTATCCTCTTCCGTTGGTGCTTCCTCCGCTGGATCCTCTGTCTTGTCCTCCTGTCCGGTTCTTGTCGTGCTCTGACATGAGGGTGTTTTCCGCTTCCTTGTGATCTTTATAGTATGAGAACGAGCCATTAGGGTTTCTGACTTTTAGTATAGCTGGGTAGAGCAGCTGGCATTTTACTCTTTTGTTGTACAAGAATGTGCATATTGTACTGAATTCCTTCCTTCTCTTAGAAACATCAGCAGAGTAGTCTCCGAAGATTAGCAGTCTGTTGCCTTGGTATTGTAATGGGCGTTTTCGGTCTCTGAAAGCCCTCAGTATTTCCTCTTTGTGCTTGTAGTCGAGATATTTGACTATCACCTGTCTGGCTCTTGGTGCGGGTTTAGTACTTGAATTTTGTCCTTCCCCTTTGTTCACCTCCTGTTGCCTCAGTGGTCCCACTCTGTGGGCCCTCTCCACTCTAAACTTTGCTTTTATGCCCAGGGCCTGTGGTAGCTCCTGCTCACATATGCTGTCTAGCTGTCCTAAAGATACCGATTCTGGCAGCCCCACAATACGCAGGTTGTTGCGTCTTGATCTGTTTTCTAGATCTTCTGCCTTGTCTTTTAAATATTCATTGGATTTCACTAGGTTTGCAATTTGCTCCTGCATGCTCTGGATTACATCCTCAGAATCAGAAATTCTCTGTTCTGTGTCTGTTAGTCTATTAGCGTGATCGTTTAACTGCTTTTGTATAGTGGCAAGTGAATTTTGTATAGCTGCCTCAATGGCCACTTTTATTTCTTTAGACAGATGGGATGCCATTTCTATTGCCAGTTTTTTATAATCCACATTGAACTCTTGCAGATGCTCATTATGACCTGCAGGTGGTGCTATTGCCTTAGATTTTCTTGTCTGTGTTGATCCTCTGTCTCCTTCTCCCAGTAATTTTCCAGATTGTAATAGCTTTGTGCTTGCACGTTTTTTGTTTCCTTTAAAAGGGGTATTAATGATTTTATTTAACTTTTGGGAAGATTGGCCAGATCTGTTCCCCTTACACTGCTGGCCTGCATTTTCCTCCTGCCCTCCTAATCCTCCATGCACCCCTCAGCGCTACCTTCTTCTTCCTCTCTCTCTTCTCCTTCTATGTCTCCTTTATCCTCCCATTGCGATCCTCCCTCTTCTGACCCCTGCACCCACTTCTCTGCAGCATCAGTAATCTCTGCCTCCTCATTTACATCCTCCATTTCTCTCCCTCTCCGACCCAGCGTTACTCTTTCTCCTGCCTTGTTCTCTAGCTCCTCCCCCAGCAGACTTGCCGGCACCATGCTTATCTCCTCCATGCCCTGCAGGCCTTCAGCGTCGCTGCTCCTCCAGGATCCCTCTCCACCGCTGGCACTCCGTAGCAGGTACCGCTTCATGCCTGCCCTACTCCTGATCCCCGCTGTGTTACTTGCAATGCGGCCACGTGAACGGGGGAGCTTTAATCTGACTGATTCCATGGGGGGTGGCGGGGGCCTCTTCTTTATGCCTCCACCTCAGCCAGGACCGGATCCGGAAGTCCACATTATTTTTAATACTCACTGATGTATGACTGTATCTTCCTCTTTGTAAATCTTATCTGATGGTGGAAGGTGTAAATCTGTGTAGACTGGAAGTCCGGGCGGGTGTCAAGTGCCCTGTTTCCTTTG
This sequence comes from Anomaloglossus baeobatrachus, assembly GCF_048569485.1. Taxonomy (NCBI): domain Eukaryota; kingdom Metazoa; phylum Chordata; class Amphibia; order Anura; family Aromobatidae; genus Anomaloglossus; species Anomaloglossus baeobatrachus. The sequence goes on along the minus strand of NW_027442054.1, from coordinate 179,895 downwards.
ATTCCTTAATCATCCCCTGGTGTGATCAGCATTTGCTGATTTCCCCTAACAAGCTGTGCTCCCACAACCCCCTTACCTATTCCTCTAGTCTGCCCTATATATTTGTGTGCTCCTTAAGGGGTGCACGTGTGTGGGGTGCCTGCATGCGTGTCATCTTATGTAAAGTGCCATCGTTGCGAAGTGCCTGGCAGTTATTTCAATGGCAGTTAGTCAGGGCAGGAGTCAGGTCAACTACTCTTTGACACCGTCTGTTTCAACCATGACCATTATTTCTATCTCGATCATCCTATGTGCCTTTACTGTCCACTTTCACCGCCCCATCCCCCCTCCATCACCACTCATCCACATCAGCCCCTCTCTCCTCCCCTCTCCGATGTACAGCTCCCAGGCTCTATTCACCTATCTGAATAATCGCAATCAATCATGCTCCAGGGTCCCACACAAAAAGACATCCCACAAGTCCAAAAACCATCTGATCTTTGTCCTTCTACTCCTACTTCTCTTAGGTGATATCTCACCTAATCCCGGTCCACCCCATGCTAACTTTACCTCCTCCCCCACCTCCCATAGAAACCCTGCTAACCTTATTAACATTAGTTGTACACCCTCACTTCCCTCTTTTAATTGTGCTCTCTGGAATCCACGGTCTGCATGTAACAAGCTTCCTTACATCCACAACTACTTTCTCAATAACTCTCTTAACCTACTAGCCCTCACTGAAACCTGGATTCAGGATTCTGACACTACTTCCCCTGCTCCAATTTCTGATGGTGGTTTACACTTTACCCATTCACCAAGACCTGGAAACAGACATGGTGGTGGATTCTGTTTACTCCTGTCCCCATAATGCACTTTCCAGGTCATCCCCCCCTCCCTCAGCTCCATCACTCTCATTCCCATCCTTTGAGGTCCACACCATCAGGCTCTTCCATCCCCTCTCCCTCAGAGTAGCTATCATATACCGTCCACCAGGCTCACCCACCCAGTTCCTTGACCACTTTTCAGCCTGGCTGCCACACTTAATGTCCTCTGAATTGCCAACCCTCATCCTAGGAGACTTCAACATCCCCATGAACAGCCTCTCCTCCCCATCTGCATCCCAGCTTCTATCTCTAACCACGTGCCTTGGCCTCTCACAGCTCTCATCCTCTGAGATACATAAAGATGGTAACACCCTTGACCTGGTCTTTTTCCGCCTCTGCTCAATCTCTCACTTTGACAACTCACCTCTTCCCCTCTCTGACCACAACATCCTCTCCTTCAAGCTCACAAACCCTTATCCGCCCCAGCACACTCCCACCTATCACACATTCAGAAACCATTGACTTGCAGACCCTTACAGACTCTTTACACTCATCACTGTCCCCTATCTCCTCACTTTCCTGTCCTGATCTGGCTGTAAAGCACTACAATGACACACTCAGGAGTACACTAGACCAAGTAGCGCCCCTCACCTTCAGAAAGACTAAACACAGAATAAAACAGCCCTGGCTCACATTCCAAAACTATTTCTTCAGCGATGCACCAGGAGTGTCGAACGCCTATGGAGGAAAACCTGCACACCAAAAAACTTTTTCCACTACAAGTTCATATTAAGGACCTACAATTCTTCCCTTCACCTCGCTAAACAGACCTACTTCACCACCCTTATTTCCTCACTAGCCAACAATCCAAAAAAGCTCTTTGACACCTTTCACTACCTCCTCAGTCCCAAAGTCCAGACCCCCATCACAGACCTTCATGCTGATGACCTGGCCACGTATTTCACAGAGAAAATAGAAAACATCCGCCGAGAGATCAGCTCCCAGCCACCAAGCGTTGTGAATCCCATCCCTCCCCTTATCCCATCCAGCTCACTTTCCACATTTGACCCAGTCACAGAGGAGGAAGTCTCCAGGCTCCTATCCTCTCGTCCTACCACTTGCCCTACTGATCCCTTCCCCTCACCTCTACTCCAGTCTCTCTCTCCGGTTGTCACCACTCGCCTAACTAAAATCTTCAATCTCTTTCTCCCTTCTGGTATCTTCCCCTTCTCCCTCAAACACTCTATCATTACTCCATTATTAGAAAACCTTCTCTTGAGCCGTCCTGGACAAGCAACTACAAACCAGTCTCCAATCTCCCCTTCATCTCCAAACTCTTGGAGCGCCTGGTCTACTCTCGCCTCACCCGCTAACTTTCCACTCACTCTCTTCTAGATCCTTTACAGTCTGGCTTCCGCCTATACACTCAACAGAAACTGCCCTTGTCAAAGTGACCAATGACCTTTTGACAGCAAAACGTAATGGTGACCACTCTCTGCTTATCCTTCTTGACCTCTCTGCCGCCTTCCACACTGTTGACCACCATCTCCTTCTCTCTATGCTCCATTCTATCGGCCTAAAGGACACTGTTCTTTCCTGGTTCTCCTCCTATCTTTCTGGCCGTTCATTTAGTGTATCATTTGCTGGCTCCACATCTTCTCTTCCTCTCACTGTTGGGGTCCCTCAAGGTTCAGTCCTTGGCCCTCTTCTGTTCTCCATCTACACTGCCCCATTTGGAATAACCATCAGCAGATTTGTCTTTCAGTACCATCTCTATGCTGATGACACACAGCTATACACCTCATCCCCTGAGCTCACCCCCGCTGTACTACAGAACACAAGCTACTGCCTGAATGCAGTTTGCAATATCATGTCTGCTCTCTATCTGAAACTTAGCCTTTCAAAAACTGAACTTCTTTTTCCTCCGTCCTCCAACCTTCCTAAACCTGACATCTCCCTCTCTGTGTGTGGCAAGCCCGCTGTCTGGGTGTTATACTTGACACTGATCTCTCCTTCACCTCCCACATACAATCTCTTGCCCGCACATGCCGCTTGCACCTCAAGAACATCTCTAGAATCTGCCCCCTTTTCCCTGCCTCCCATGACAGCACCACCTGAGAGGTTCCGCCCACATCAGGACAGGAAACTCACTGATAAAAAGGCGGTACCTCTCTTCCACATCAGTTTGGTTTCCTGTCCTGGTATGGACAACCCATTGCTGTCCCAGGTCCGACCCGGTGTGGAAGCCTGGTACTTACTAGAAGCCGGTGTTCGGGTCTGGATGCACCCCCCCCTTGGTCTCAGGCCTCTGTGGCGGTGTGGTACGGGTCTGGAGCGGGAGCTCGACCCAGCGTCGCTCCAGAGTTGTGCGCACTCACGGCGGCCGCTGGAAGGATTGTCCCTGCTGTGCAGCACGCTGGAGTGAAGCAGGAAGCGCCGACCGGAAGTGACGCGTGGACCCTGGTGACGTGCGCACTGCATCCCGGAGTGACGGGTGTATGCATGCGCACTAGGATCCAAGATGGCGGCGCCCATGTAATGGAGCTCTCCCTAATAAAATGTGGCCAGCGTCGGGGACGGGAGAGTTTTTCTCCTCCGATTTTTTTTTTGTGATGGCAGGAGATTCAACCCGCAGCAAGGAGCAGCGCAAGGAGTCACCACAGCATGGCTCAGAACGCGGCTCGGCTGATTGTTCCAGGACTGCGGTTTCCAGTCCAGGCAGCGTGCGGTCGGTGGGTTCCAGGAGACCCAAGGGAGACAAGAATCCGCCTCCGGATTCGGTATTGCCAGGAGTCAAGGGGGGTAAGTGGACTTCGTGGTCAGCTACGTTACTAAGGCCCCGTTTCCATGTCCCCTCTCTTGTTAGGTACAGAAAAAGTGTACCTCCAAGCAGCATCACAAGGAATGTGCCATATGCCGATCCTTTCTGTCACCTGATTACACAAAGGTTCTCTGTGCAGGCTGTATCCAGCAGACCCTCCTCAAGGAAGGGCCAGGGTTCTCCACAGAATTGCGCACCATTATCAGAGCAGAAGTGCAGGAATCCCTAAAATCCCTAAAAGGGGGCAAGAGACGCAAGAAATCTCATCATCTTAAACTGTCTACTCCTGATACCTCGGCAGGTTCGGCTCATGACTCTCAGTTGTCGGACTCATCGGGATCCTCCTCATCAGATTCTGACCCCTCCTCCTCTTCCGATGAAGGTGGTAGACCTTGTTTCTCTACAGCTGATGTGGGCCCCTTTAGTGAAGGCGGTGCGGTCAACCATGTGTATAGTGGATCCCAGGGGACCCGACTCTACCCAGGATGTCATGTTTGGAGGATTGGATTCCAAGAAACGTAAGGAGTTTCCTATTCCCCAGAAGGTTCAGGGTCTCATCGAGGATCAGTGGAGAAAAGTGGACAGAAGGTTGAACCTTTCCTCTTCCCTTTAAAAGGAAGTACCCGGTGGATGGGGAGGCGTCTACCTCCTGGGATAGAACACCGAAGATTGATGTCGCCATTGCCAAAGCTTCACGCTCCACTACCTTGCCATTTGAGGACATGGGGTCCCTTAAGGATCAGCTGGATAGAAAGTCGGATGGATTTCTGAGGGGCACGTGGCAATCCACAGCGGGTGGCTTATGCCCTGCGGTGACGAGCGCCTGCGTTGCCCGGTCATTGATGGTGTGGCTTCAGCAATTAGAAGACCAGTTGAGAAATGACACTCCAAGAAAAGATATCATCTCGTCCATGCCCTTAATACAGGGTGCTGCAGCCTTTATAGCGGATGCCTCGGTTTATTCCTTAAGACTTTTTGCCAGGTCGGCAGCCCTTTCCAATTCCGCAAGAAGGGCCCTCTGGCTGAAAAGTTGGAAAGGTGATGTCCAATCCAAGGGACGGTTGTGTGGCATGCCTTCTGAAAGTACTTATCTCTTTGGCTCGGGCCTGGATGACCTCCTCTCTAAGGCATCCGATGATAAAAAGGGGTTTCCTGTTTTCCCGGTGACATCTTCTCGCAACCGGCCCTTTCGGAGACGTCAGTTTTTCACTAAAAAGTCCCAAAGGACACAAGATCAGTGGAAGGACCGTAGGAAGAATACCTCAGGCTTTCTCTTTGGCAAGCACTCAGACAATAAGAACAAACCAACCCAATGACGCCAGGCATCAGGTGGGGGGCAGGCTGTCCCTCTTCCTCCATGCCTGGAAGACTATCTCCAACAAATGGCTCCTTCAGATAGTGGCAGATGGGTTGAAATTGGAGTTCAGTTCGCCCCCTTGGGGGTCTCTAATCATAACATCCTTGCGGTCCCCAGTGAGGCAGCGGGCCTTGGAAACAGAAGTGCTGACTCTCCTCTCAAGGAAGGTCATTCAGGAGGTCCCCAAGGGTCAGGAGGGGGACGGCTTTTACTCCACTCTGTTTCTGGTTCAGAAGCCGGACTCCACCTTCCGTACCATCATCAACCTGAAGAACCTGAATTTGCATCTGGTGCAGCGGGCTTTCAAAATGGACACCATGAAGTCCACTGTCCGGCTGTTGTAGCCAGGGTGTTTTATGGTGGTTCTCGACCTAAAGGACGCCTATTACCTCATCCCTATTTTTCCGACTCACCGACTGTTTCTCAGGTTCGCACTGCACATCTCCGGGAGACTGAGACACTTCCAGTTCACAGCGCTGCCATTTGGGCTTTCTATGGCCCCAAGAATCTTCACCAAAATCATCGCGGAAGTCATGGCACATGTCCAGGAACAGGACGTTTTGATCATTCCATATCTGGACGACGTCCTGATAGTGGGTCAGTCAGTCTCAATGTGCGGATCACGTGTCCAGAGTCATCACCATCCTGGAAAGCCTGGGTTGGGTGGTAAATCGGGAAAAGTCCAGACTTCAGCCTCTTCAGTGTCAAGCCTTCCTAGGTCTCATCTTGGACTCCACCAGGCAGTTGTGCCACCTGCCCGAGGACAAGATCGCCAGGATCTTGTCCTTGCTCTCTTCAGTGAGGAGTTGCCCATGCATGTCCTTACGACATGCTATGTCACTGGTTGGGACTCTTACCTCTTGCATTCCGGGAGTCTGGTGGGCTCAACTACATTCCAGGGTCCTCCAGATGGAAGTCCTCCGGTTTCAGAGACTGTTTGGAAGCTGTTTGGAGCGAAACTTGACCCTGTCAGCAGACACCTTGCACTCCCTGGGTTGGTGGCAGGACGCCTCTCACCTCCGGACGGGGGTTCCTTGGCTTTCACAAGTCACGGACACAATAGTCACGGATGCCAGCCATTGGGGGTGCTAAAGATGGGGAGACAGAAGGCGCAATAGGGTCTTACCCGGTATAAACGTTAGAAGTAAAGAGAGGTACACTCACCTGGTCGGGTTGTGTCAGCCACAACTCCTTAGTAAGCATGTGAGTGCCCGCGTGGTCCAAGCAGCGGCCCCGTGTGGAATGTGGTAGAAAATATCATATAGGAAAAACGGGTTTTATGCCGCGCTAAAAAAAACACTGATGTCAAGAAGATAAAAGTAATCTCTTTTTTTTTTATTTAAGCCAATCCTACGCGTTTCAGAGACGAGGACCGTCTCCTTCTTCTTCAGGGAAAAGAAAAATGGAGGAGACGGTCCTTGTCTCTGAAACGCGTTTGGCTTAAATAAAAAAATACTTTTTATCTTCTTGACATCAGTGATTTTTTAGCGCGGCATAAAACCCGTTTTTCCTATATGATATTTTCAGCCATTGGGGGTGGGGAGCCCATCTGGGCCAACAGGTGCTTCAGGGTTCTTGGGACGCTCAGTTAGTCAGACAGTCCTCCAACTACAGAGCGCTCATGGCGGTTCTCAAAGCCCTAGAAGGGTTCCTACCTTTTCTTGCGGGGACGCCATGTTTGGATCCTTTCAGACAACAGGGTGACGGTGGCATACGTCAACCACCAGGGGGGCACCAGATCCCCATCTCTTCTGACTCTGTCTCTACGAATCTTCCAGCTGGCCGAACAACATCTCTCCTCCTTAACGGCTCTTCATATCAAAGGGACAGACAACGAGGAGGCAGACTTTCTCAGCCGGCACCGTCTCAGTCAGGGGGAGTGGTCGTTAAACCCAGATATCTTTCGCAGGATCACGCTTCTATGGAGTGTCAATGTTCTGGACCTGTTCGCCACCAAGGCCAATCGCAAAGTGGAACAGTTCTGCTCCCTCAACCCCAGAGACAGTCCTGTTGCCCTAGATGCATTCCAGATGTCCTGGTCGAAGGGTCTTCTTTATGCGTTTCCTCCCCTAATCCTATTGCCTTCGGTTCTCCGGAAGATACGGGACGACAGGGCCAATGTTGTTCTCATCACCCCCTTCTGGCCGAAACGAGCGTGGTTTTTCTGGCTGCGGAGGATGTCTCTGACAGATCCTTGGGTTCTCCCAGACGACCCTCATCTCCTGTCCCAGGGCCCTGTTCTTCACCCCCATGACCCGGCTCTCCATTTGACGGCCTGGCGTTTGAGCGGCAGCTGTTAGCTAGACGGGGGTTTTCACCTGGCCTAATAGACACCCTTCTTAAGAGTAGAAAGGCAGTCACCACGGCCATCTACGGGAGGGTCTGGAAGCGTTTTCTCCTTCAGTCGGGAGCCCTGGCGGAAGGCCCCCTCCTATCTCGGCTATTTTAGAATTTCTCCAGAGGGCGTTGGAATTGGGTCTCTCTACCAGTACACTCAAAGTTCAGGTGTCAGCCTTAGAGGCACTGTTTAATTGTGGTCTGGCCCAGAACAAGTGGGTTTGCAGGTTAATTCAATCTAAGTCCAGGTCCGTACTGGTTCGGGCTCCCAAGGTTTCCCCGTGGGACCTCAATTTGGTATTTGATGCCCTCACGGGGCCTCCGTTTCAAACCTTAGAAGTCCCTCTCAAAATGTTGCTTCTCGTTGCACTTACCTCGGCCAGGCGGGTGGGAGATCTCCAGGCCTTGTCCATAGTTCAGCCTTATACACAAATTCTGGCTGATAGGGTGGTGTTACGGGCTGATCACTTCTACCTTCCCAAGGTTTCTAGAACCTCTCATTGATCGCAAGAAATCGTGCTCCCTTCCCTATGTGACACCCCCCCCCCTCATAACGATAAAGAGGCTAGGTTGCACACATTGGATGTCAGAAGGGCCTTGATCACGTACCTAGATAGGACATCGGAATGGAGGAAAACTCAGGTCCTGTTTGTCACCTTTCAGGGACACGCTAAAGGTACCGTCACACATAACGAGATCACTAGCGAGATCGCAGCTGAGTCACTGTTTCCGTGACGCAGTAGCGATCCCGTTGGCGATCTTGTTATGTGTGACACCTACCAGCGATCAGGCCCCTGCTGTGAGATCTCTAATTGTTGCAGAACGGTCCAGGCCATTTTCTTCAAAGGTGATGTCCTGCTGGGCAGAACACATCGCTGTGTTTGACACTGTGTGACAGGGTCACAGTGACTGCTGAGATCGTTATACAGGTCGCTACTGCGACCTGTATTGTTCCTGCATCGCTGGTAAGATCTGACTGTGTGACATCTCACCTGCGACCTCCCAGCGACTTACCTGCGATCCCTATCAGGTCGCATCGTTTTCGGGATCGCTGGTAAGTCGTTGTGTGTGACTGGGCCTTAAGGGGAATGGGGCTACTAAGGCTACCTTGGCCAGATCAGATCAGAGATACTATCTCTCTGGCGTACTCAGCTAAAGACTCCACTCGTCCTCAGGGCGTTCGGGCTCACTCCACTAGAGCGGTGTCTACCTCATGGGCTGAGCGGGCTGATGCCTCTATTGACCAGATCTGTCGGGCGGCTACTTGGTCATCTCCTTGTACTTTCTTTCACCACTATAGGCTGGACTTATACTCCACAACTGACCTTTCCTTTTGGAGACGGGTCTTACTGGCGGTGGTCCCTCCCTAAGGTGGTAGTTCTAAATAAATCTCTCAGGTGGTGCTGTCATGGGCAGCAGGGATAAATCTTAATTACTTACCGGTAATGGGATTTTCAATAGCCCATGACAGCACCCTTAGTTCCCCCCCCTATTCACTGGTTGTGGGCACCCTTCGGGGAGTGTTAGAGTTAATGGTGTATTTCTTGGTGGTGGTATGATTAACCTGTTGTTTGTTTTGTTGGTCCTCTCTGGCTCTGTAAACCTACTGATGTGTAGGAGAGGTACCGCCTTTTTATCAGTGGGTTTCCTGTCCTGATGTGGGCGGAACCTATCTCTCAGGTGGTGCTGTCATCGGCTATTGAAAATCCCATTACCGGTAAGTAATTAAGATTTTCTCACAATGGAAGCGACAAAAACCCTCACTGTGGCCTTGATCTACTCTCGCCTTTACTACTGTAAGGGGTACTTTGCACGTTGCGACATCGCTAGCCGATTGTAGCGATGCCGAGCGCGATAGTCTCCGCCCCTGTCGCCCATACGATATCATGTAATAGCTGCCGTAGCGAACATTATCGCTACGGCAGCTTCACACGCACTTACCTGCCCTGCGACGTCACTCTGGCCGGCGACCCGCCTTCTTCCTAAGGGGGCGGGTCGTGCGACCTCACACGGCAGGCGGCCGATAGAGGAGGGGCGGAGATGAGCGGGACGTAAACATCCCGCCCTCCTCCTTCCTTCCGCAAAGCCGGCGTGAGCCGCGGGCCGCAGGTAGATGTTCCTTGCTCCTGCGGCTTCACACACAGCGATGTGTGCTGCCGCAGGAACGAGGAACAACATCGTATCTCCTATCAGTCCGAAATTATGAAAATGACCGACACTACACAGATCACTGATTTACGATGCTTTTGCGATCGTTTATCGGTGCATCTATGCTTTACACGTTGCGACGTCGTTACTGGCACCGGATGTGCATCACTTTCGATTTGACCCCGACGATATCGCAGTAGCGATGTCGCAACGTGCAAAGTACCCCTAACTATTAATTGGTCTCCCCCTAACTAGACTGTCTCCTCCACAGTCCATCCTTAATGCAGCAGCCAGGGTCACCTATCTGGCTAACCGCTCCTCGGATGCCTCTGCTCTGTGCCAGTCATTGCACTGGCTGCCCATGTTTCATAGGATCCAATTCAAATTGCTTGTTCTCACCCACAAAGCTTTCCACAGTGCGGCCCCCCCTATATCTCCACCCTCCTCTCTATCACCCCACCCGTTCTCTACGCTCTGCCAATGACTTTCGACTAACATCGACACTAATTCGAACCTCCCACTCCCGAATCCAAGACTTCTTCTGAGCTGCACCAACCCTCTGGAACGCTACACCCCAAGAAGTTAGGACAAATCACAACTTACTCAGCTTCAGACGCACCCTAAAGATGCATCTTTTTAGGGTGGCCTATCGCACTCCCTAATCAGATTCGATTCACATAGTTCCTCTACAACTTCTCACAACATACCTCCACATAAAACTCCATGGCACCCAAATGCATCTCAAGGCTCTGGCCCACTGGTCCAGGAAACCATTATCTATCCCCCATTTCTGTGAGATGGCTGGATTGTCATTGTAAATAAGCACTTGTACCTTGCCCCTCCCCCTTCATCTCATTTGTAGATTGTAAGCTCTCACAAGCAGGGTTGTCTTTTTTTTTTTTTTCCCCTCTAAATATTATATTTTCTAGAATAGAACTGTTACTTGTATAGGATCCTCCTGAATTGTAAAGCTCTGCGGAATATGTTGGCGCTATAGAAATAAAGATTATTATTATTATTTAAATATTTGAGCCGATGGTGGGAAGCTGCAATTACCGTCTCCAGAGGTGGATGAGGATGAGACACAGTTGCCATCAGGTTAGGTTAAAAGCGCATGATACACATGTTGGCCACCACAAAATACTGATTGTGCACCTTTTTTGACCCACAGCACAAGGAGAAATTTTCATCTCTACTTCTGGTATTAAAAAGGGCTAATAAAATGCAACAATACCAGAAGGATAATTGTTAACCAGTTGCTCAAAAACTACCCCTCAGACAATGCTGGCGGCAGAGTTCCTGTTTATTTGGCCAGCCAAGGATTACCGAACAAGGGCAACAGTCAGAGACAACACTGGCAGGGGCACAATGTACAGGACCTTGTAACTTTTCCTCTAACTGTCCCAGCACCAAGGGACGGCTGTGCGGGATACCCTGACAAGTAGGGGGAAGATGACGAAGATGGTGAAGGTGTAGATAGGTGACCGTACCAGTGTCCTCTGTGATTCCTCAGTGCCATATAATTATTGGGGGTCCAAGCTGTACACGTGCCACAAACTCTCCTTGTACACCTTGGAGGTGCTATGCTGGCCTGCCGCTAGCGTCCTGTCTGAGCTGATTTTTAGTGGCGTCGGGGTCATCACAGCAGATAGGCACAGCCGCCTGTCACAGGAAAATGCAGACAGGCTGACTTATACAATTGAACAAGGGCTGGATTCCCCCACACTTTATCACATCACTAGATGACGCTTAAGTGACCAAAAATGTAAAGTTTTGTAAGTTGTATTAACGTGCGTCCCTTCCCATCCACACTAGGGTATATGGGTTTTTCTCATTTTACGCTTCCTCTTTCTTCACCATGTCTTGATGCTCATGATCTATGTATACCCTGTCCCCTGGGGTAATTTTTGTTTTACATAGTGCATTGGCTCTACCACTCTAGGAGTGTCACTCCTTACCAATGGTAACCAATGACATTACCAATGACGCAGGTTACACTCGTTCACGACTAGCCATGAAAGAGGAGATTGCTTTCCATTACTTATTTGTAAAGGTGATCACCATTTGGTGATCACCCAAAAAAAAGTGTCTTATGATTTAATCAGTAGTATTAGCCACACCTGTTTCTAGAAGCTTCTGATAGTCCTTGTAGAACTATATAAACCAGCCAGAGCAAGCGAGGTGCTGAAGCAAAGGGCGGGGATTGAAGATAAGTGTGGCATAGTTTAAACACAATCTTATAGTTTGACACAAGAACATAGTTTGAATTTATCCTTATACGTTTCCCATTGTTTTGGGGTTTTTTTATCTTTGTTTTTCTACTTTACTGTTTATCCCCATTTAATAGGTGCTCCATGGACAATGCTACCAGGTGTGTACCTTGTCAGATGTATGCATTCTGTGAGCTGCCGTTCGAGGGTGAATATGTCTGCACTCGATGCAAGCATGTTGTGTATTTGGAAGCCAAGGTAACTGATCTAAATAAGCAGCTTGCAACACTCGGACATTGCAAACCTGGAGAGGAGTTTAGAGCTCACTGAGCTTTCTCTGGCTGGTGCCAGTGATATGAAGGAGGGTGGAGGTGGAGAAGATCAGGACCCAGAGGTAGGTAGCTGGGTAACAGTTAGAAGAAGAGGTAGGGGGAAAAGTATCAGGGAGCCTAGTCCTGACCTGGCACAACCTAGTAAATATGCCTGTTTGGCTGATATTAGGAATGAAGGGTCAGGACTAGCGTCACTACAGCAGGACGTTGCTCCTAGAAACCATGAAAACTACTGTAGGAAGGAGGGAAATAGGAGTGCAGCAAAGCCCAGACAGATGGTGGTAGGGGACTCTATAATTGGGCGTACAGATAGGGTCATCTGTCGCCGATGCTGAATGCCGAACAGTGTGTTGCCTGCCGGGTGCTCGGGTTCGGCATATTGTGGATTGGATAGACAGATTACTGGGTGGGGCTGGGGAAAACCCAGCGGTCATGGTGCACATTGGTACTAATGACAAAGTTAGAGGCAGGTGGAAGGTCCTTTAAAAATGATTACAGGGAACTAGGAGAGAATCTGAAGTCCAGGACCACCAAGGTGGTGTTTTCAGAAATACTACCGGTGCCACGAGCATCACTAGAAAGACAGCGGGAGCTTAGGGAGATAAATACGTGGCTTAGAAATTGGTGCAGGAAGGAAGGGTTCGGGTTCATGGAGAACTGGGCCAACTTCTCAGTCGGCTACAGGCTCTACGGTAGGGACGGGCTGCACTTCAATGGGGAGGGTGCATCTGTGCTGGGGGAGAAAATGGTCAGAAGGATGGAGGAGCTTTTAAACTAGGATCTGGGGGGAGGGAGGGTAGTGGAGCAAAAGGGATAGAGCAGATGGAGACAGTGAGACGGTAGGGGTCAATGAAGGATTAGGGGGATGGCACATGCAAGGAACGTAGGGAGGCTAGGAGTAATAAAGGTGTTAATCGTATTAAATGTCTACTGGCAAATGCAAGAAGTCTTGCAAACAAAATGCATGAATTGGAGACTCTTATGTCAACCATGGATTATGATGTGGTGGGCATTACGGAAACCTGGCTGGATGAAAGCCATGACTGGGTAACAAAATAACAGGGTTATAGTACATTTAGGAAGGACAGGAAAGACAAAAAAGGTGGTGAGGTGTGTATATTTATCAAATCTAACCTAAAACCTGTGTTGAATCATGACAGTGGGGGGAACTGCAACAATGTAGAGTCAGTATGGGTAAATGTACATGGGGAGGGGAATAATGGAAAAATGCTAATTGGAGTTTGCTATAAGCCTCCTAACATACCTGAACAAATAGAGGGTGAAATGCTGGAACAAATTGAAAAGGCAGCTAATGATAATAATCTGGTTCTTATTATGGGGGATTTCAACTATCCAGACATACAGTAGGACATAGAATCTTCTGGTTCTGCTAAAAGCTGTATGTTCTTATCTACTATTCAAGACCATTTCCTTTCTCAGATGGTAAATGAACCAACAAGGGGAGATAATCTGCTAGATCTGGTCCTGTCAAATAGACCAGATACAATTTCAGATCTACAGATCCGGGAGCACTTGGGCACCAGCGATCATATGGTAAGCTTCAACGTAATATTCAATAGAACATTTCAATGGGGAGATGCTAAAACCTGGAATTTTAGGAAAGCTGATTTCAACAAATTAAGGGAAGCGCTTAAATGTGTAGATTGGGACAAAGTCATGATAACTGGGGATACCGAAAATAAATGGGGTAAGTTTAAGGATATACTACTAAAGTCCTGTAAAAAACGTATACCCTCTGGTAATAAAATGTCCAGGAATAAAAAGAAACCACTATCGATAAATAAGACTGTACAAAGTATAATAAAACAAAAACAAAGGGCGTTTAAAATCTTAAAGGCTGAAAATACAGAAATAACATTTCAGAAGTATAAAGATATCAATAGGAAATGTAAAAAAGAAATTAAGCAAGCAAAATTAGCTACTGAAACAAAAATTACCAATGACTAATATAAATCCCAAAATCTTTTATAAATACATTAATGCCAAAAGGAAAACAAAGGATAGTATTGGCCCCTTAAAATATAATAACATGTTAGTTATAGCGGACAAACAAAAGACATTTCTCATCTGTGTTCACCAAGGAACTGACTGTACCAGGGATCATTCAACAAGTGAAAAATCAAAGTTCACCACCCGATACAATTAATTTAACACAAGATGAAGTACGCCTGCGTCTGAGTAAATTAAACATTGATAAATCCCCCGGGCCAGATGGCATTCATCCACGAATATTGAGGGAATTGAGCTCCATAATCAACAGACCGCTCTATCTCATCTTTTTAGACTCGCTTGTTACAGGGTTGGTGCCTCAGGATTGGAGGATTGCTGATGTGGTACCGATATTTAAGAAAGGTAAGAGGGTAGATCCAGGCAACTACCGTCCAGTAAGCCTGACCTCAGTAGTATGCAAAGTTTTTGAAGGCATTTTAAGGGATGACATGCAAAAATATTTTGCAGAAAATAATATAACTGACAAACCGCTTTTATTCATGAAAGATAAGTCGTGTCTAACCAATCTGTTAGGGTTCTATGAGGGGGTAAGTGCAAACCTGGATATTGTTAATGCAGCTGATGTGATTTATTTGGACTTTGCAAAGACATTTGATACTGTACCACATAATAGCCTTATACTAAAGCTCTAGAAGCGAGGAATAGGGGAAACTATATGCAACTGGGTAAGGAATTAGCTAAAAGATAGGAAACAAAGAGTAGTCATAAATGGAACATTCTGTAAATGGGCTATAGTCAGCAGTGGGGTCGCGCAGGGATCTGTGCTAGGACCGATTCTTTTTAATCTTTATTAATGACCTTGTGGATGGGATTGATAGTACAGTGTCAGTCTTTGCTGATGACACCAAACTATGTAGGATATTAAAAACTGACCTTGATAGTACAATATTACAAAAAGATCTGGATAAGATGTCAGAATGGGCAGATACTTGGCAAATGAGATTTAATGTTGATAAATGTAAAGTAATGCACCTAGGACGGAGTAATCCTATAACTGCTTATACATTAAATGGAAGTAAGCTCGGGACTACAGAACAGGAGAAGCACTTGGGTATTCTCATTACAAATAAGCTGAGCAGCAGCACTCAATGTCAAGCAGCAGCTGCTAAAGCAAACAAGATTTTATGGTGTCTAAAAAGAGAGATTAGATCCCGTGATCCCAACATATTGTTACCCCTCTATAAATCACTTGTAAGGCCACATCTGGAATATGGGATCCAGTTTTGGGCTCCACATTTTAAAAAGAACATTCAGAAGTTAGTTCAAAGGCAGGCAACTAGTGTGAAGGACGGGACCCAAATGATCCCTCTGGATTTGACCGCTGTTTCAAATTATATTGTCGTGCATGCACAGCAAGAAAGAATGACAATTAGTTGAATCAATTATGACTCACGACAGACGCTGAGCAAAACTGAACTTTATTCTTAGACAAAGCTCCTCGAACTAGGAAGTAAAAGGGGTGTAAACAAAAGTTTAGTCCAATCAAGTATCGTAGGTCGGGGCTTCAAGACGTATAGAAATTAGCATATCCTCTTCTTGATTGGATAGTCCAGGCTCTAGGAATTTTGTTTGTTCATCTTCGGGTGTAGACAGGATGCAGCAGCCATCTTCAAATTACATATACTGATATATACTGTGTTGCGAAAAATACACTGAATATGCAATATACATATATACGTGTTAGTAAAAAGAACAAACACATGCATAAATATGTGTTAGTTTACATCTACTAAACTATATACATGAAATGACTGAATTAAGTATTTTTGGATACTCAATTTTTATCCCCAACAGTCCCCCCTAAAGACTTATTTCTGCCATTTCTAAATTCTAAGGGTACTGTGTTCCCTTAGGAAGAGAGGTAGAAAAACCTGTTGGAAAACCTGCCTAACTGAACGTTGAGGCATGGGCGGAGAGGAGTAAGGGTTTTCTTCACCGGTTTGAGACCAAGGACTCCTAGACGAATCCTCACCCTTTGAAGTGGGGCTTTCCCATGTTCCAAGGTTCTCTAAGTCCTCTCTTCTTCCATTTATTCTAGCAGAATCGTTTTGTAACTGGGGGAAAGGGTCGTGTTGGTCTTTATGGGCATATCGTCAGTCATACCTAGGTCTTCTGTTTCAAGGAAAGGAAAGGTCCCTCCTAATGTAACTTCAGCTGTTTTGGAAAATATTTTCTTTAAACACGGAATTACACAAACCAGAATGGCTAATAATATAACTAGTACTATACTTAAAGTGGTCTCTATCTGGATCAACCAGCCTTCAAAAGAACTTATCCACCCAAAATAGTCTCCCCGGGGGTCGGTCACGCCTGAATTCTTTTTTATCCTTCAGACATTGTAGTGAGTTTCTTTATAGCTAAGGTGACCTTCCCATCCACTCCAGTGTTATGTGGTATATATGTGCAACAAACATCCCCCACCATTGTACAGACTCCACCTTTTTCTGCAAGAATCATGTCTAAGGCCATTCTATTTTAATAAGCCATGATGGAAGTTGGATCTAGTTGTTCTGCTACTCCCTGTAAGGCGTCACGTGTATAATTAACAAAACGTTGCTGATAGTAGATATAATTAATCCAGTCTACATTTTTATTTACAGTAATTATGGGGATAATGGATTCAAATCCCGCCCTGACTTGGTCTCTAGCTTGATATTCGTCAGGGACCCCCCCTGGGCACTCCAATAGCGTCAATGTAAACATGTGGGTCAAAAGAGCCTTTAGGTGTACTTCGTCAATTCCGTAAGTTGACTTTTGATGTGTGCTATAAAGTCATTTTCTTTGACAGTGTGGTCAGCTGGGGCTATGTGTATAGGCATAAGTGCCTTAGCTAAAGTACATTCTCCTGTCCAATTTCCTTCCACTTGTGATCGAATTTTCATATCCCCACAAATCCAAAAGACATCTGCCACAGACTGTACTTGGTTAATTAAGTGATCACGGGTGAGACTGCTATAGGATCCACAGAACCCATCTCGAAATCTACCCATATCTCTCCCTTGACCACTCACATTATAGCAGGTATAGTTGCCAGGATATATAGTGATGCCTTTCCCAGGGGAGGAGGCCTTGGCTATTATAGGGTATCTCTTTTTCCATTCTTCACATGCATTTCCCTCTGTCATATTTGCAAACAGACTAACAAGACATAATTCAGCTTCGTAATCTATATTCAGTGGGACAGTTCCTAAATGAGGTCTGCCTCCTGCACATACATAACAGTCTGAACTGTTGACTTGGTGTACAGTATATTTCATCCATTCTAACCACAGGTTGGTGTCTGTATAATTAGTTATTAGCTTATTAGGATTAGCTATGGCTACCATACTATGAAAGGTCTGAATCTGTGAGATCATTTGAAATACTGGTAGATCTTTTGTTATCTGTAAAAGCCTGAATTTTCCCAACTGTGTACAACCATTGTGTCCACCCTTTTATATGTGTACCCAGAAGATACATACCTTCATCCTGTCGTTGGCGTGTTCTATGTTGAGAACTAAAGGATTACGCTGGTTATTTGTAGTACATGTTCTAGTGACTGGTGCATGGGAGAGTGTCATCCTGGTAAGTAAAGATCTACCCTTCTCATCCCGTTTATTTAAGGCTACACTTGGTTTGTATCCCCAATTTTCACCAGTATTCCACCCAACACCCTTCCATGAGCTACATGTGTCTCCATATCCACTTTCTGTAACACATATGTACTGTTGTCCCTGTCTCAAGTGTGCTTGACATCCTATTTGGAGGACCCGTCCTATTTCACATATCACAATATCACAGTAATCAAACGTGAAAATGACAACTTGTGTCGAACTATTGTACCAAAACGTAATCACCTCATTTGTTTTGGTAACAGTGGCATGAGCCCACACAGATTTTTTGAAAAGGATAAGTATAAGCAGGACACTCAGTGCAGCTCTGGTGGATCGACCCTTCTGCAATGCGAGGCGTGGATCCATGTTGTCCTGCCTTCAAGTTTCACGGAGGTGGGAGTCACCAGGATTATCTGGAACGGGCCTTCGTATCTAGGCTCCAGACAATTCTTCCTGACGTGTTTCTTAACCACCACCCACTCTCCTGGTTTCAATGTGTGAGTGGCTAGATCTGTCTCAGGATCTGGAAGAGAAGAGAAAACTGCTGCATGTGTTTTCATTAACTCTCGACTTAGTTCAATAACAAACTGCACCACTGAATCGTGGTGGTCAGACAAATTTTGAGGGAAATATCCTAATCTGGGGATGGAACCGAAAAGTATTTCAAAGGGGGTCAGGCCATGTTTTGCAACAGGGGTGTTTCTGACATGGTACAGGACTATAGGGAGAAGTTCTGTCCAGGGCAGTGCACTGTCTTGTGAGGCCTTGAGCAGTTTAGTCTTCAGAGTTGAGTTCATCCTTTCCACTTTCCACTGCTCTGGGGATGATAAGAAGTATGCAGTCCTAGACTTGCTCCGAGCATATTCCACAGTTCTTGGTAAATGTTAGCTATGAAGGATGGTCCTTGATCGCTTTTGATGACTTCTGGCATTCCAAACTTGCACATGGTTTCTGTCATGAGTCGCTTAGCTGTGACTCCAGCAGTCATGTTGACTACCGGGTAGGCCTCGGGCCAACTGGAAAAGATGTCGACAACTACCAAAACATACTCGTACTTCCCTACTTTGGGTAGTTGGATGTGGTCCACTTGTATCCTTTGGAATGGATAAAGAGGCTTCGACAGATGTTTTTGTGGTGTCTTCTCTGTTTGTGCAGGATTACATGTTATGCAAGTCTTGACAGCTTCTAGTGTATGCGGATATTGGTGAGGAAATTCCTGGTGCGTAGTAGAACTTCTGGATGAGTGCCAACATTTGATTCTTGCCACTGTGCGTACAACCATGGGCCCATGCTACTACTGCAGGGAACATTCTTCTTGGTAGACAGACTCGACCCTCGAGCTTCCAAAGTTTCCAATCCACCTTGGCTCCCATCTTCTTCCATTCTTGTCTTTCATCATATGGAGCATGGATCTGTTCCGATATGATTTTATCATATGGAGTTCTCCCCACTTTGTCTGAGTCTCCTGGTTGTGTAGTTTTCCCCGTCCTGGTTGTTACCATGAGTAGAATACCCGCCAAGTCTTCCAGTTTCTCTCGTGCTGCCGTCTTCGCTAGTTCATCAGTATAATGATTGCCAAGTGCTTCTGGGCTGTCCAGCCGTCCATGCGCTCTGACCTTCATGACAGCTATCTCTCTGGGCAACTGAACTGCCTGCAACAGTCTCTGGATAAGTGCCGCATTCTTCACTGGAGTTCCAGCTGCGGTAATGAATCCTCTGCAACCATAGCAGACCAAAATCGTGTACAGCCCAAAAAGCGTACCTGTTGTCAGTAAAGATGTTGACTCTCTTCCCTTGTGCCGCTTCACACGCCTTGATGAGAGCTACCAATTCTGCTTCTTGTGCTGACATGTGGGGTGGTATGGCTCCCGAGGTAATTGGCTGATCCAGAGTGGTCACAGCAAATCCTGTGTAGAACTTGCCACCATCCGCATACCGAGAACCATCTGTCCACAAAGTAAGATCTGCATCTGGCAAAGGTGTTTCAGATACTTGACAAGGTGTAGTTTCCTTTTCCATCTCCTTTAAGCAATCATGGCTGCAAACGGACGTCAACCATGTCGCAGGAGCTGCAGCGTTCATGGGCTTCATGTTGACATTTGGGGTAGTCCCCCCTAGAAAGCAGAAGAAGAGTGGCAGGATTCAAGGTGGTACACAGCTGTAGAGTAACGTTGTCAGGAAGTAGTAGGGAGCACTGAAGACGAAGATTATGTTGGGCAGACAGGTGTCTTGGTTGAGTCTGGTCAAGAATCGCCTTCAAGTCATGGGGTGCTTGAACCACCGTGGGGTGGCCAAGGGTAATGTCGGCAATTTTGTCAAGAAGAAGATGTGCAGCATGGACCGCACGGAGACAGGTAGGTGAGGCCTTTGCCACAGGGTCTTGTCTGCAGGAGTAATATCCAACTGGGCGTTTTCTGGTGCCATGGTCTTGTGTTAACACTCCGGAGGCATGGCCATCGATCTCATGAAGGAAAAGAGTGAATGGCAAGGCATAGTTCGGAAGGCCCAATGCTAGGGCTGATAAGATGGCGTCTTTGAGTTTTTCAAAAGCCCAGTATCGTTTGTCATAATACTCAGGAGAGTCGTTGTATGTGATATGATTGGTCTTAACAGTGTCGTACAACAGTTGCATGATCCTGGAAGCATCTGGTATCCATTGTCTGCAATAGGTGATGAGGCCTAAGAAGGCTTGCAGTTGTTTGATATACCTGGGGAAGGATAAAGCATCAATGGCCGCTTTCCTGTCCTCCGTGAGATGTTTGGAGCCTGGTGAAATACAGTGACCAAGGAAGACGACTTTGGGTTGGCACCACTGAACCTTTGCATCAGAGACTTTACAATTTTGGGCTGCAAGGAACTGGAGCAAAGATACAGAAAAATCGTAGCAGTCCTGTTCACTTCCTGCACAGAGGAGCAGGTCGTCCACATACTGTTAAAGAGCTACTTCCGGATGCTCTTTTTGCCATGGTGAGAGAATGATGGACATTGCTTGAGTGAACTTAATAGGGCTGTTTTGTGCTTCTTGTGGCATGACTGTCCATGTATACTGGCCCCCTTGGAAGGTGAAAGCGAACAGATATTGACAGTCCGGATGTAGAGGTACACTGAAGAAAGCGTTGGCGAGATCAATGACTGTAAAAATGGTCGCTGAGGGTGGAATCTGTCCCAGAAGAGTATGTGGATTGGGTACCACTGGGGTCTCCAACAGAGTGGCAGCATTGACAGCCCTCAAGTCTTGCACTAACCGGAATTTAGGAGCTTCTCCTTTAGACGTCTTCTTTTTTTCCGGAAACAATGGCGTATTGCATGGCGAAACACCACGAATATGGCCCCGTTTTCGAAGAGAGCTGATATCTGCAGTTTGAGTGATTCTTCTTGGATGGATTTCAGAGGATACTGCGGCACTCGAGGTAGCTGGGCCCCAGTTTTAAGATGCACCACGACGGGGTACTTGTAGACGACCAACATCTTTGGGTCCCGTTGACCATAGAGACTGTGGTATAAGGGCTATAACACTGTCAGGTATTCCATACAAGGGATTGTCTCGATACAGGAGCATTATAGGCAATGCTGAGATACTATACACGTCTTCAATTCCCTCCGGTGTATTGGTATTGTGAAAAGTTACCGTCATGCCATCGGAGTCGAAATTGATGTTGGCTCGGAAACTGTGTAAAAGGTCAGCACCCAGAAGATTAATGGGACAGGTAGGCGACACCAGGAGTCTGGTCAAAACTTCAGGGAAAGGGCCGATTGGGACCGGCACTGTGAGTTGGTTTCTAGTTGGTGTGCCATCTACACCAACGCAAGTAAAAGTGTCTGAAGTAAGAGGAACTGACAATGGTAAGTCTTGTTGTCTAATAACCGTTTTGGCTGCACCTGTGTCAACCATGAATTTGATTGGGTTCTCATCTACCAGTAGGGTGACTGCAGAGCAAGGAGAAAAGGCACTTGTGGTAGTGTTAAGGACGGGACACAAGTGATCCCTTTTCGATCTGACCGCTATTCCAAATCATATTGTCATGTGTGCATGTGAGACTAAATAACGGACGAGTCAGTTACATCTACAGGTCTAGTGTAGGTTTATATGCTTTGTTTGGTAGATATGGATCTCTTATTTCCATTTTTGGATTTATACATCTATCTCCATGACTGGCACTGAGGCAACTGAACTTTATTCTTTGAAAAAGCCCCTAGACCGAGCAGTAAGGGGGCGTAAACAAAAGTTTTAGTCCAATCAAGTATCATAGGGCAGGGCTTCATGACGTAGAGAGATCTGCACATCCTCTTCTTGATTGGCTCAGTTCTGGATTTTAGGAATTCCTTTGTCCATCGTCCCATGTGCAAACAGGATTTTTTTTTACATACCACCATCATGTGCTTCTCAACAATAACATGCTATATATCTATAATCAGTTTGCAGTCTCTAAAAATGGGTAGAGTAGGTGTAGGGTGTTACTAGAGATTCTTTACCGTTTTCTCTCACTTCATTTTAAGCACATGTCTTATAAGACTGGGTCAGTCTGCCCACCTGAGTACTGAACCCTGGTGTCACCAAAGCACACACTGATAACCGTCTTGCACAGATTTTAGTCCATAGATTACCTGGGCCATCATTAAGAAGAGATCTCATGGCAGAGAAAGCTTACCACCCTTTATCCACAGACCTTCCTCAGTCAGTTGGCTCCCTGCATTTTACACTCCATTCCTTGTTGATTTTGCTTGTTCCTGTAGGGATTTAAGAACACAAGGAGTGACAGAAGTCACTAACGATGTGACAGGTGTCACCGAGGCATGGTCGGTATTGGTGAAAGACTCTCAACTCTAGGCCCGTTCACTGCTTCTTGGTCCGCTGCACCTGTGCGGGGATCTCCATCCGATTCCATCAACTCAGATCTAGACTTTCTCTTCAGCATACCTAGCTCATTTGACAACAGGGAAAAAAAAAAAATCTACAACCTACAAACACTTCTAAAGACTCTTACCCACTCCTGTTCTACCCATCTAGAGAGGCATTTAATGCGGCACTTCCTCCTGTACCCATAGGATGGGAGGGAGTGGTCGAATTTAGACTACCTCATGTTGTGCAAACCGCAGCATATCCAGGGTAGAATCGACCAACATCTTGTTCCATCTAAAAAAACAAAAAAATATATACATTAGATCATTTTTATAACTTTAATTCTGACCATAATACAGTTAGTGGTCATCTATACTTCACATGACTGAAAATACTAAATAAATAAACAAACATATAAGACAAGACTTTCCTATTTCAGTTAACAGATATACCTCATAGTTATCTAATAAACATAACCTGTGGGGGAAGGGTCAGCTTCAAAACTAATATGCTTGCTGGCCCTCTACTGTTGGAGAATATAATTAATACCTTATTCCCCCCCTTGTTTAATTGATTATTTACCAATGTAACAAAATTCAAAGTTTTTATGCTGGTATTCCCTGAAAGAAAAAATAAAACAGCAGGTAATAAATTAGCTACATACGAGAAACTAAAATTGAACAAACACTGAAAATAACGTATATCTTACAACAATATACATTGCTGGGGAATTTTAAAACCTTGCAATAAACAACACAGAAATTAAATCGCACATCTCATGAAATCTAATTTTCCCTATTCAGGTATAAGCAGTAACTAAAAATGTGAAATCCTGAACTCTAATGGTTAAACCAAACTTACGTCACTATTGGGAAAGAAAACAAAAACCACATTCCATTCTTATATCTGACTTGCATGTATTGGATAGCTGAGTAAGCAAATGTACTATTTTATACTTATTCAAATGTGTTAGCCAAATATACCAGAGAACACACTTCCTCCCCTCCCCCTCCCCCCCTAAAAAGGAAAAAAGTTTAGAGGGAATGGGTTAAGAGTCTTAGACAAAAAACCACTGAGATAGGCGTGACTGAAAAGGTGTACTGCCATCAGTGGGTGTAGCAAGATTGCCGCCACAGAAAATTCCAGGCACCTGACTTCCGGGTTTACGTCCATATTAGGACTCCATGGGTGTAGTGGGAAGGGCAAAAGCTATGGACGGAGCCAGGAGTGTTACTTGTAATGACTGTAAACTGGTTTGCATTACAACATACAAAGGAGAGATTTGTTTAGTACCAGATATAATGACTTCTAAAGGAGAACAATGAGGCACAGCTAGAGAAAAACATTAATAATTCTACTAACAGCAACAGACAGTGGATGGGGTCTTTTGTTCTTCATTATACCCTCACTGGAGATCAATATGGGTTGCAGCCTGCCATCTGGTGGTCGTCCAACTACTTTACACAATTTTTTACAATCTGTTGTATATTTTCCTACTCTTCGTTTTTTGTTTTTTTTTCCCAACTAGGGCAATAGCGTTTTCATCTCCCACTATTAAAACATATTTCTTTTTGAACAGAGTATACAGTGCTCTAATTGGACCGGCCGGCTCCAACGGAATCCTTTCCTCGTCTGCGCGTCTAATGCCTGCTTTACACGCTTCAATAAATCTTTCAATCCGTCGTCGGGGTCAAGTTGTAAGTGACGCACATCCTGCATCGTTCGTGACGTATTTGCGTGTGACACCTACGTGCAATCAAGATTGAACTAAAATACGGTGATCGCATACACGTCGTTTATTCCTCATACATTGGACGTTTTGTTGTATGAACCTAGTGAATTGTAACGTGTGACATCCCTCATACGATTTTGATGTCTGAGGCTATGTGCGCAGGTGTGCGCTCTGCACCGCAGCTTAAAAAAGGTCCGCTTCGGAGCGCAGCTGAAAAGCTGCGTTCTGAAGCGCCTCACAATGTCTGTCATGCACTAATCTCTGTCAGTCGGTCACTATCTCTGTCCCTCTCTCTCTGTCCATGTCAGTCTATCCCCCTCTCTCATATACTCACCGATCCCCGGCTCTGTACGGCATTCACACTGCTCCGGCGGCTTTTACTGTTTTGAAAAAGCCGGCCGCCCATTAAACAATCTCGTATTCCCTGCTTTACCCGCCCACCGGCGCCTATGATTGGTTACAGTGAGACACGCCCCCACGCTGAGTGACAGGTGTCACACTGCACCCAATCACAGCAGCCGGTGGGCGTGTCTATTCTGTGCAGTGAAATAAATAATTAAATAATTAAAAAAAACGGCGTGCGGTCCCCCCCAATTTTAAAACCAGCCAGATAAAGCCATACGGCTGAAGGCTGGTATTCTCAGGATGGGGAGCTCCATGTTATGGGGAGCCCCCCAGCCTAACAATATCAGCCAACAGCCGCCCAGAATTGCCGCATACATTATATGCGGCAGTTCTGGGACTGTACCCGGCTCTTCCCGATTTGCCCTGGTGCGTTGGCAAATCGGGGTAATAAGGAGTTATTGGCAGCCCATAGCTGCCAATAAGTCCTAGATTAATCATGTCAGGCGTCTATGAGACACCCTCCATGATTAATCTGTAAATTACAGTAAATAAACACACACACCCGAAAAAATCCTTTATTAGAAATAAAAAACACAAACATATACCCTGGTTCACCACTTTAATCAGCCCCAAAAAGCCCTCCTTGTCCGGCGTAATCCAGGATGGTCCAGCGTCGCATCCAGTGCTGCTGCATGGAGGTGACCGGAGCTGCAGCAGACACAGCCGCTCCGGTCACCTCCACACAGCAAATGAAGACAGCCGGCGATCAGCTGAGCTGTCACTGAGGTTACCCGCTGTCACTGGATCCAGCGGTGGATGCAGCGGTGGCCGCGGGTAACCTCAGTGACAGCTCAGCTGATCGCGCTACTCACCTCAGTTGCTGCGTGGAGGTGAGAGGAGCAGCGGTGAGTAGCGCGATCAGCTGAGCGGTCACTGAGCTTACCCGCGGCCACCGCTGCATCCACCTCTGGATCCAGTGACAGCGGGTAACCTCAGTGACAGCTCAGCTGATCGCGCGGCTGTCTTCATTTGCTGTGTGGAGCTGATAGGAGCGGCGGTGTATTCTGCAGCTCCTGTCACCTTCATGCAGCACAGCTGGACGCGACGCTGGACCATCCTGGAGTACGCCGGACAAGGAGGGCTTTTTGGGGCTGATTAAAGTGGTGAACCAGGGTATATGTTTGTGTTTTGTATTTCTAATAAAGGATTTTTCGTGTGTGTGTGTTTATTTACTGTAATTTACAGATTAATCATGGAGGGTGTCTCATAGACGCCTGACATGATTAATCTAGGACAGGGGTCTCAAACACGCGGCCCGCGGGCCGCATGCGGCCCTTCAGGTGGCTTCTTGCGGCCCGCAGGCCCGTGGACATGGTAAAGATGGCGACCGGTGCAGGGGCCGCAGCTGCCAGTTATTTATTTCAGCCTACAGTTTTGTCTTTGCCGCGCACAGTGAAGTTCTCACTGCAGAACGCAATAACAGCCGCCTGCCAATCAGAGGCAAGCACCTGCTGCATATGACCTCAGATGCTTGCCTCTGATTGGCCAGTGGCTGTTGTGCAGTGAAAACTGCTTTGCACGCGCCGGCCGAAAGTTCAGCGGTGACAGCAGCTGTGATCATTACCGGGTCCACGTGCCTGCGTGCTGCTGACAGCAGGTGAGAAGAATGTTTTTGTGTGTGTGGGGTTCTGTGTTGCTGGCTGAGGCTGCAGTGTGTGTGTGGCATGCCGTGTGTGTGTGTGTGGTTCTGTTGCTGGCTGAGGCTGCGTGTGTCTGTGTGTGTTTGTTAGCTAGCTGAGGCTTCACCGAGTCCACGTGCCTGCATGCCGCTGACAGCAGGTGAGAAGAATGTTTTCGTGTGTGTGTGTGTGTGGTGTGTGTGTTTCTGTTGCTGGCTGAGGCTGCACAGAGTGTGTGTGTGTGTGTGTTAGCTGAGGCTGCACAGGGGGTGGGGGTGGTGGTGTGAGCTGAGGCTGCACAGGGTGGGGGTGGTCGTGTGAGCTGAGGCTGCACAGGGTGGGGGTGGTGGTGTGAGCTGAGGCTGCACAGGGTGGGGGTGGTGGTGTGAGCTGAGGCTGCACAGGGTGGGGGTGGTGGTGTGAGCTGAGGCTGCACAGGGTGGGGGTGGTGGTGTGAGCTGAGGCTGCACAGGGTAAGGGTGGTGGAGTGAGCTGAGGCTGCACAGGGTGGGGGTGGTGGTGTTAGCTGAGGCTGCACAGGGTGGGGGTGGTGGTGTTAGCTGAGACTGCACAGGGTGGGGGTGGTGGTGTGAGCTGAGGCTGCACAGGGTGGGGGTGGTGGTGTGAGCTGAGGCTGCACAGGGTGGGGGTGGTGGTGTGAGCTGAGGCTGCACAGGGTGGGGGTGGTGGTGTTAGCTGAGGCTGCACAGGGTGGGGGTGGTGGTGTGAGCTGAGGCCGCACAGGGTGGGGGGTGGTGGTGTGAGCTGAGGCCGCACAGGGTGGGGGTGGTGGTGTGAGCTGAGGCCGCACAGGGTGGGGGTGGTGGTGTGAGCTGAGGCCGCACAGGGTGGGGGTGGTGGTGTGAGCTGAGGCCGCACAGGGTGGGGGTGGTGGTGTGAGCTGAGGCTGCACAGGGTGGGGGGGGGGTGTGTGAGCTGAGGCTGCACAGGGTGGGGGGTGTGTGTGTGTGAGCTGAGACTGCACAGGGTGGGGGGGGTGTGTGTGTGAGCTGAGGCTGCACAGGGGGGGGGTGTGTGTGAGCTGAGGCTGCACAGGGTGGGGGGGTGTGTGTGTGTGAGCTGAGGCTGCACAGGGTGGGGGGGGTGTGTGTGTGTGTGAGCTGAGGCTGCACAGGGTGGGGGGGGGGGTGTGTGTGAGCTGAGGCTGCACAGGGTGGGGGGGGGGGTGTGTGTGTGAGCTGAGGCACATTGCTACAATGGGACAAGGATGCACACATTTTTACAGAATGGGAAACAAGATGGGGCACATTACAAGATGTTGGCCAAAATTACTATGCGGTGGTTATTGTAAAACTGTATTACTTATAAAGAGGGGAAAAAATGTAAAAAAAAGTGTGTGTGTGTATATATATATATATATATATATATATATATATTATATATATATATATATATATATATAATATAAATATATTACACACTACACATTTGTTATAATGGACAAATGAAAAATGTTCAAAAACAGTGATTCAAGGGTGTATAGAGAGAAAAAATGGTACCACTACCAATGTCACTTTGTCCTGAAAGGAATGCGGCCCCTCAAATTATTTTTTTCCTGTGTGCGGCCCATACACCCAGCCGAGTTTGAGACCCCTGATCTAGGACTTATTGGCAGCTATGGGCTGCCAATAACTCCTTATTACCCCGATTTGCCAACGCACCAGGGCAAATCGGGAAGAGCCGGGTACAGTCCCAGAACTGTCGCATATAATGTATGCGGCAATTCTGGGCGGCTGTTGGCTGATATTGTTAGGCTGGGGGGCTCCCCATAACGTGGAGCTCCCCATCCTGAGAATACCAGCCTTCAGCCGTATGGCTTTATCTGGCTGGTTTTAAAATTGGGGGGGACCGCACGCCGTTTTTTTAAATTATTTAATTATTTATTTCACTACACAGTATAGACACGCCCACCGGCTGCTGTGATTGGGTGCAGTGTGACACCTGTCACTCAGCGTGGGGGCGTGTCTCACTGTAACCATTCATAGGCGCCGGTGGGCGGGGTAAGCAGGGAATACGAGATTGTTTAATGGGCGGCCGGCTTTTTCAAAACAGTAAAAGCCGCCGGAGCAGTGTGAATGCCGTGCAGAGCCGGGGATCGGTGAGTATGAGAGAGGGCTGCTCAATTCACTTACTCAGGAGTTTAGCGGTCACCGGTGAATCCTTCACAGGTGACCGCTAATCAGGACGCGACACAGACAGAGCCGCAGCATGACCATGAAGTCGGGTGAGGTTCACCCGAGTTCATTCTGACAGTGCGGCTCTGTCTGTGTCTGCTGTCATCTGCCATTCAGCTCTGCTACATGGCTGTCTGTGTCTGCTGTCAGCGGCCATGTAGCAGAGCTGAATGGCAGATGACATAGTAAAAACGCATCCCTACACATTACACACGCTTGGCAAGTCAATAAATAAAAAAAAAAAGGGTGTCCAATGCATACGTCACAGAACACATGATCTAAAGGATCGCACACAAAATTGATCAATTTAACATAGACTACTAACGCACGTGTGACAGCAAATGAACGACCTATGTGCAATCTCATTCAATCGCATATGCGACCTGGGCGTGTCACATCGCATACGAGATCGCATACCTAATTGTAAGGTGTAAAGCTGGCTTTATACGCAGGAGAATGCCGCTAATTCCAACACCTTTAAATTACCCAAACTGGAATCCTTTCCCGCCTCGTTATGAAGACCTACCCCCTCATAACAGAACACTTCTGTTCAAAAACAAACAATTTGAAAATACTAAAAAACACATAAGCCAACTAGTTTCTGTTCCAATCCAAAACGAACTGTCATGCCTGCAAACAGTTCACTCTGTCTTCCTCTTCCCTCTTCAGCTGCTCCTAAAGAATTCCTCTCTCACAATCAACCACACTCTAGCCCCCCTTTCTCCTCACTCCACGCACCTATGGGTATATGACCCCTCCTCTCTCCCTGTACAGTTAAAAGCTGAGTAATTCGACCTCTGCTCTGCAGCCGTGTGGGCAATTGCTAACACACATGACCTCCCTTTCTCCCTCTGCCTTTTCGCTCTCACACAAGCCCCCTCCTTTTTTTTTTTTCTTTTCCCTCAGTGAAGGAATGCAGGGAGTAGCTGCGCAGTTTCCAGACCCCCTGTCTGTCCCTGTTTAAGCAGCCAGTGGGGGACTGACCCTCCTTCTTTGTTGCTAGTGATTCCAACAACTACAGACAATCAACTCTTTGAGAACTAAACAGAGAAATTACAAGCCTGATTAATTACATATTAGTCCGCTACATACACTATATACAAATCGCGGGCAGCAGCTACTCAGAAAGCCCTACTGATTTCTCCCTCTATGCAACTCAGAAATACAGACAGTCAGATCGTATGACCCACGAACCCTATGATGCTATGGGGTCTGGGTCCGTCTCTTTGTTAAACTACCGGCGAAAGATTCAGGCCCGTTGGTCAATAATGTCAACACCCCCCCCAGATCAGAGATCAAACCTTTCGCCGAAGACCACCGACTCGCAGGCAAACTCACATACATTGTATATGAGACTTACCTGCGATTTTTTTGAGAGTGATCAGGTCTCTGTCGGTGGTCCACGGATACTGGGAAATAGCCTCCTGCATCCGAGAGAGGAATTCAACCAATCTTTCTTACGGTAATCTCAGCAGTGCCTCCAACTGTTAAGGACGGGACACAAGTGATCCCTTTTCGATCTGACCGCTGTTCCAAATCATATTGTCATGTGTGCACGTGAGACTAAATAACGAACAACGAGTCAGTTACATCTATCTCCATATAAACCTACACTAGACCTGCATTATTGTATGGTGTATCAGAGAAACACACACAAATCCAAAGATTTGCAAATTTTATTAACATGATATTAACAGACATCAAAAGTTCATCACATAATTAGAGACGGATATCAAAAAACACAGTAAAAAGTTTTTTTCCCCTTTAAAAACACAGAAAAAATCCTGGAACAGTGTGCTATTAAAGCTAGTGCATAGTAGTGGTCATGAAAAAATATACTATAATCATTTGAGTACATCAAACATGATGTTACAAACCTAACAATCCAGCAGAAATGAACAGACTATAAATGCCAATATTTAAAGTGACAGTGCCATGCAAATACATATATATTATACATAAAGGGAACATTGCAGATTAAATATAATTATACATAGATTTCGGCAATGAAAAGTTCAATTCTACAATCGCCCCTATGCAATTTGCCCGCACTCAGGTCAGTATAACCCCAAAATACACCATACCATCCTGCCACCCAGGAGGGGGAAGGGGGAAAAAGACCAAACCGAATGCTGCTGGAAGCAATCTGAAAAGTTTGTGAGACCACTACCTGGAGAACCATACTGCCCAGCACCTCTACGCGCGTTTCACACTCGCTTCGTCAGGAGGTGCTGTGACAGGGAGATGGTCATCATTATATGGTGCTGGACTCACCTGAGGCCCATTACTGGCGCGCAGTGCATGGCGGCGGCCATGCCGCCCACTCCAGTCGGCGTCCTGGAAGTTACGATGCGCATGCACGCTAATCACTTCACTCATTGGGTGTCGGCTGGAGGGGAGGGACAGACACCATCACACAGCGCGCATAAGCATCAGCGCGCCAAGCACCATCTTAGGTTAGGGCAGTAGTATTGGCAAATCACCATAAATCAGGAATGTACATTCAAATTGTGCAAAGATGTTAATACAAGGCAATATCCATATTATAAATATAAACCCAGACACATGAAGTGGGTAAGAATACATAATATCATAGTCTAAATAAGTTCACGCCAAGCATATGGAGACGCAGCGCACAAAAATACCAGGGGACATTCATCCACCCATATATAACATAGAGATACTATTCATTCCGTGGTCAAATCGTGCGCTGCATAGCCACAGCCAGGCACCTCACCATGCGTCCTATAGAGGATAAATTAAACAAAACAAAATCAAATATGCTTTTTAATGCAAGTAAATCCTGAGATATCATTCCATCATAGATGTGAAGAATGTGCAATTTCACATATGGCAGGTTTTCAAATGACCGCTCTCACCAAGCCCTGTATATAAGGATAACCGATAAAAGAAAAGTTTTAAAATAATGACCATAAAAATCAGACAGAGAGCAAGGGGCTTAAGGAGGCAGCTCAGATCAAGACTCAAGCAACAAGTATTGCACAGAACACGATTGAACAAGGAAAATCGCACCAAAAACGCATGAGAACAGGATTCAAATAACAGTATCCTTAGGGAAGGCGATCACAGGAATGGCTTAAAAGACACCAGATCGTTCAAACCCTGAGGTTTAACAGTTTCCAGTGTGGTGATCCACTTTACCTCCTTCTGGGCCAAAACCTTCCTGTGATCACCTCCCCTCGTACCAAAATAGACTCTATCTATCCCTCTGAACTTGAGGAGACGCCAATTACAACTATGCTTTTCTCAAAAGTGCTTAAGTATGTTATTAAGGGCCTCAATTTCTTCTGCTGTTTCAGCTTTCGCTGCTTTTTTAATGTCCCTAATATGTTCAAGGACCCTAACTCTAAATTCCCGGGAGGTCAGCCCTACATATATCAATCCGCAAGGGCATTTTTGCCCAATAGACAACAAACGTTGTCCTGCAGTTAATATTATGTACAATCTTGTAGGACTTGGTATTAGATGCATCATGGAAAGTGAAAGACCTTTCCATTTGGGGACAGGCCCCACAATCTCCCCAGGAGAATGAACCCCATTTGGGTCCCCTTGACAAGCCCAAGAATGTAGAGGGGGGTGAGACATAGTGACTTTTCACTATCCTGTCCTTGAGGGTCCTGGACCTACGTGGTGTAATTGATGGCCTAGCCGAAATGACTTTCACTAAATCACCGTCAGACTGGAGTATAGGCCAATAGCGTGCCACAACTTCATTCATTTCCCTCCACTGAGAGTGATAGGCCGTAATGAATCTGACTTGTTGATCCGATCTTTTTATACTCGGTTTAAGAAGGTTATCCTTCGAGGTATTTCTTGCCCTCTCATAGCCAGATTCAATCGACCTATCACTATAGTGGCGGGACTTGAACCGTCTCTTAAGGTCCACTGCCTGACCCTCGAACAAATCATTCCGAACAAACCCTACGGGCTCTCAAAAACTGACCTGTTGGTATGGAATTGATGACTTGTGGAGGATGGGATGATTTTGCACTAAGAAGGGAGTTAACTGCTGTTCCTTTTCTAAAGATATCCGTCACGACAGAACCGTCCACTCCCCTCATTATTCTGACATCCAGAAACTCTATTGAGCTAGGGCTGCAATGATAAGTTAATTTTATGTTAGAATTATTAACATTAAGTGAGCACATAAACCGCTCTAATTCCTCCTGTCTACCCTGCCAAACCATGAACACGTCATCTATATACCTCACCCACAACAAGACTGAACCCCTATCACTGTCAGGATATTGAATGGAGCGCTCCCAATACCCCAGGAAGAGGCATGCATACGAGGGTGCACAAGACTCCCCCATATCAGTGCCCCTCTCCTGGAGATAGTAGCGCCCCTTGAACAGGAAAAAGTTGTGGGTGAGGATAAATTTCAACAGGGTCAGCAGGAGGGAAACAAGATCACAATCCAAAGAGGTGGTACTCAAATAAAATTCTACACCCCTCAACCCATCAGAGTGTGCAATAGATGTATACAATGACTCTACGTCAGCAGTCATCATTACAGCATCATCATCCATATGTAAATCCTGTATCCGCACCAACAGGTCAGTTGAGTCCCGAATATAAGACGGTAGGTCAAACATCAGTGGTTGCAAATAGTGATCCAAAAATCTACAGGCGGGTTTGCATAGACTATTAATGCCCGAGACTATCGGCCTTCCCGGAGGGTCCTGGAGGCTCTTATGAACTTTTGGTAAGAAATATATAGTGGGAACAATAGGGAATTGGTTCACAAGACCCTCCAGAACACTCACAGGAATAATGTTATCACAGGCTTTTTTAAGAATATTGTCAAGTTCAGATTTGAAGATTGCAGATGGATTACCATCCAATTTCCGATAACAGTCACGGTTATTCAACTGTCTAAAGGCCTCGGCCTCATACTTGACGGTTGGCCAGAGGACTACATTTCCCCCTTGTCAGCCTGTTTCACCACTATATCCTGCATTTTAGATAATTCGTCAATCGCTTTTCTTTGTCCTTGGTTCAAATTATCATGAGATCTTATCTCAGGGAGTTTGCGAAGATCTTGAGTAACCAATTTGACGAATAAGTCTACAGTGGGACAGGTTGACAATGGGGGAAAGGCAGAGGACTTCTTTTTGATGGATTGTGGAAATTTTGAGGTAGTTATTTCCTCTTGTTCAGCTAGTAAGGATTCCAAAAGTTCGACTACCTCTCTATCCTGTACGGATAGTGTGGCCCAATCAGCATCACTCCTTCTAGAAAAATGTTTCTTAAAGAGGAGCTTTCGGCCAAACAGTTGGATATCCTTAATAGCAACAAACCTGTCAAATCTTGCAACAGGCGAGAATGACAGGCCCATCTGCAAAACATCAATCTGATCCTGTGTGAGTAACCGATCAGACAAATTGATCACCTGCAGATTATCTTTATCTTTAGTCCCGCGATCTTTGCCTCCACTTTCAGATTGATTGGCCTTTCTTTTGGTACTGTTGCGAGTTGTTATTCCGCCTGTAGTAAATTCCTGATTTATGGTGATTTGCCAATACTACTGCCCTCACCTAAGATGGTGCTGGGCGCGCTGATGCTTATGCGTGCTCTGTGTGTTGGTGTCTGTCCCTCCCCTCCACTCCGGCTGGAGTGGGCGGCATGGCCGCCGCCATGCACTGCGCGCCAGTAATGGGCCTCAGGTGAGTCCAGCACCATATAATGATGACCATCTCCCTGTCACAGCACCTCCTGACGAAGCAAGTGTGAAACGCGCGTAGAGGTGCTGGGCAGTGTGGTTCTCCAGGTAGTGGTCTCACAAACTTTTCAGATTGCTTCCAGCAGCATTCGGTTTGGTCTTTTTCCCCCTCCTGGGTGGCAGGATGCTATGGTGTATTTTGGGGTTATACTAACCTGAGTGTGGGCAAATTTGCATAGGGGCGATATGTGAACTTTTCATTGCAGAAATCTATGTATAATTATATTTAATCTGCAATGTTCCCTTTTATGTACTATGTATATGTATTTGCATGGCACTGTCACTTTAAATTTTGGCATTTTATAGTCTGTTCATTTCTGCTGGATTGTCAGGTTTGTAATATCATGTTTGATGTACTCAAATGATTATAGTATATTTTTTCATGACCACTACTATGCACTAGCTTTAATACCACACTGTTCCAGGGTTTTTTTTCTGTGTTTTTAAAGGGGGAAAAAAACTTTTTACTGTGTTTTTTGATATCCGTCTCTAATTATGTGATTAACTTTTGATGTCTGTTAATATCATGTTAATAAAATTTGCAAATCTTTGGATTTATGTGTGTTTCTTTGATACACCATACAATAATGCAGGCCTAGTGTAGGTTTATATGCTTTGTTTGGTAGATATGGATCTCTTATTTCCATTTTTGGATTTATACATCTATCTCCATGACTGGCACTGAGGCAACTGAACTTTATTCTTTGAAAAAGCCCCTAGACCGAGCAGTAAGGGGGTGTAAACAAAAGTTTTAGTCCAATCAAGTATCGTAGGACAGGGCTTCATGACGTAGAGAGATCTGCACATCCTCTTCTTGATTGGGTCAGTTCTGACTTTTAGGAATTCCTTTGTCCATCGTCCCATGTGCAAACGGGATGCGGCAGCCATCTTCAAGTTACATATACTGATATATACTGTGTTTAAGGAAAATCACTAAATATGCAATATACATATATACATGTTAGTAAGGAACAAAAGCATACATAAATATGTGTGTTAGTTTACATCTACTGAACTATATACCTGAGTCTATGAAATGGCTGAATTAAGTATTTTTTTATACTAAATTCTTATCCTCAACAGTAGAAGCCATGGCAGGTTCAGGCGTGCCTGACCATCATTGTGGCTGTAATTGGACCTGGTTTTGGACAGCTTTTTGAGGTTCCAGATATTGTCTCCTTAGTTGTCGTCTATCGCCATTCCGAGAGTAACACCTGTTAGGTGGCACTCGACAATCACGTTTGATATGTCCTTCTCTTCCGCACCGGAAGCAAGGGCCTCTGATTCCTCTCTGGTCAGGGTAGTTTTGAAATTGTGGTGAAGGTTCGGCTGTAGCCTGATGGATGGCGGGAGGGTACACTTGCGCAGGAAATGGTGATACATTAGACATGACGTACTGAGGGTCCTCAGAGTCCTCTTCCATCAGGACAACCATTGCCTTCTTGGAGGGCTTCATATTCTTCTGGAAGCTCTTTGCTATAATAATAGCATCGGTCATGGTGGTATTCTCAATTTCAGGGCGAGTCTTCATTATATTATTCCTAAGCTCCTCTCTCAGACTAGCGACAAAGGCTTGTGACAGAAGCTGAGCCTGAGGCTTAATTTGTTGTGAGAATCCGAGGTCTGCTAACATCTGTGTGTCTGGAAGTGTACTTTTCAACTGACTCTGCTTGTTCTTGAATCACATCCTTAAGGCTAGTAGCTTGATCAGATAAATGGTCTTGTGCCCAGGATTTCAACTATTCGCAAAAAGTGACACCGGATTGCTAGGTTTCTTCAGAAGACAGGCGAGAATCATTCAGGGCACCTTCCATGACTGGCCAATAGGAGTCTCCTGCTTTAATTTGGGCCAGTGACATTAAATCTTGCCATGTAGCTGCGTACATCTTCTGGATTTGTACGATATGGCGGTAGAATGGCATAGGTTGGGTCTCTGGGTCTGGCAGTGTGGAGACTAAGGTGGATGCCTGTCCAGTAGTTAACTTTATGTACATCAAGGGTTCTGGGTCATCCTTGTTAAGTATGGCTTTCTGTGTCCGGACTGGTGCTTGATCATCACTTGCAATCTTCAACCATAATAGGTAATCTCCTGGAGATGGTAGTGGGTTTGGATGGGCGAACATATCCTTGAAGGGCATCCAGGAGTGCCTTAACAGTCGCTTCCAAACTCCCAACTAGACGAATTTCTTGTAAATTCAACGTCTGGTCATGGATTAGGGGCATTATGGTTTTAACGATCTCGTTTGCACAAACTCTGATAGGGAATCCGAAAACTCCAGCTGAAACGGGGGGCAAGGCTATTGACCGTAAAGGCATCTGGGTCTGAGAGGTCTGGGAAGCATGTAGGATGGCTGCTTTGACTGCCTCTCGGAGGATCCGGCAACTGGTGTCATGTTGGTTGGAATCATAGAGTGGGCCAACTGCATGAATAACTAGATTGCAGGGCAGGTTGCCAGGGCTTGTAATAGCAATGCCTCCCGGTTGGACAGGGCCTTGTGTACGTACTAGGGCTTCTGAGTCACGTTGAATAGATTCGCCCCCAGCCTTGACTATACGGGCAGCTAGGCCACCTCTGTGGCCCAGGTAGCCGTTGGCAGGATTAACCACGGCTCCTACAGACATGGTAGTGATGTTTCCTTTTCCAACTGAGAGGAGGAGGGTGCCATTGGCACAGGCATAATAGCGCTGAAAGACAGGGTCCCACTCCTCAGATTCTGTAGAAAATGAATTCTGTGATCCTCCATCCGTATGGGGGTTATCAAATTATCATAAGCCACACCGTCCTGTGCATAAGGTACACCCTCCTGTCCGGGTGGATCAAGATCAATAAGCTCATGTGACAGTACAGAATGGGTAATATGTGGTGGGGGCCTATGAGGTTTCAGAACTGGAGGTGCCACTGAGGATGCTGAAAGATTGGGACAAACTAAACCAGGTTCAGGCACCGGGCTATAATAGGTGCCGGCTGGGGTGATGAGTGGACAAAGTAGTTGTGGCTTATGAGGTGTATTGCCATCAGTGGGTGTAGCAAGATGGCCGCCACAGGAAGTTCCAGGCACCTGACTTCCGGGAGTGCTGCCATGCTGGGACACTATGGGTGTAATGGGAGGGGCAGAAGCTACGGATGGAGCCAGGGGTGTTACTTGTAATGGCTGTAAACCAGTTAGCATTCCAGCATACAAAGGAGGGGTTTGATTAGAACCGGATGTAATAACTCCCAAAGGAGGACAATGGGGCACAGTTGGAGGAAGACATTTAGTGATGTCAGAAACAGCAATAGGCAAAGGGGGGCAATGGGAGGGGCTGTGAGCTATAGCAGGCAGTGAATGAGGTCTTTGTCCTCCACAATTATAACAAACATCACAATAATCAGGATTTTGGCAGGCACAAACTAGACATATCTATTACTGGTACTATCGTAAGATGGCGGCAATAAAGTTTGTGAATCTGTCACTTGAACATTTTGATTTTTCACTTAAAACATAACCATGGACTTCCGGTTCCGGCGCTGTGATGTGAGGACCCGGGAGACAGAGCTCCGCACGTTCCTCAGCCCCACACAACGACTACAAGAGCCCCACGGCCGCAGGAGGAGGCGGCGAATGGGAGGCGAGGAGCAGGAGGTGACCGTGCATGGAGCGGTACCTCCTCCGGAGCAGCGGCAGACAGCTGGAGCAGGGTGCTGCAGAGAGAGAAGTGCACATGGAGCGCAAAATGGCGGCCGCGGGCCGCGGCGGTATGCAGGGAGGTGAGCGGGGACGGATGGAGGAGGAGGAGGGGGAGCAGCTGAGAGAACAACGGAGAGCTCAGCAACATGCACAGCAGACAGCCCAGCAGCATGAGCAGCAGACAGCCCAGCACCACGAGCAGCAGACAGCCCAGCACCACGAGCAGCAGGCAGCCCAGCACCACGAGTAGCAGGCAGCCCAGCACCACGAGCAGCAGACAGCCCAGCACCACGAGCAGCAGACAGCCCAGCACCACGAGCAGCAGACAGCCCAGCACCACGAGCAGCAGACAGCCCAGCACCACGAGTAGCAGACAGCCCAGCAGCACGAGCAACAGGCAGCCCAGCAGCACAACCAGTTCCCAGGCCTGCAAATTGATTATGACCGTCTGGCTGGAGCAGTGGCAGTGCACCTGGCAGACAAGATCAAAGACTCTCTAGAGGCCATGGTGGGGGCAGTGCTAGCACCCTTAAAGGAACAGATCACACAGCAGGGAGCCAGGATGTCAGAGATGGAGCAAAGAATCTCTGACACAGAGGACGAGGTGACAGCATTAAAGGGGCAGCTGCAGGAGATGGTGGAGGGATCCCAGGCCATGAGAGACAAACTAGAGGACCTGGAAAATCGCTCCAGAAGAAGCAATTTAAGGCTGGTGGGACTGCCGGAATCTATAAGTATGCGGCAATTGGACAACATATGTGAAGCAGAGCTCCCCAAGCCGCTAGGTCTAATGCACAAATGCAGGGTGGAAAGAGCGCACAGAGTGGGCCCTGTAAGAGAGCGTCCAGGCACAGGAGGAACAAATGGGAAGGAAGACAGCACGGGAGTGACGGGACCAGCCAGGCCGCGCCAAGTGATAATAAAATACTTGGAATACAAAGACAAAGAAGAGATACTGCGAGCGTTTAGAGGAAGGAGGAACCCACTGTCTTTACAAAGGCATAAAGTGCTGATCTTCGGGGACTACTCGGCGGAGGTTACACGCAAAAGGAAAGCCTTTAGTAAGATTTGTACCGCGCTGTATCGTAAAGGCATAAAATTCCAACTGCTGTATCCTGCAATACTAAGAGTAACAAGACGTGATGGATCCCTTTTTGCAACGAAAGACTTGAGTGAGGGGGAGAGATGGATGGAGGAGATGGAGAACAGAAACCAGACGGAGGACTTCCCGGAGAGGCAACATACTCGGCAAGGAAGAGAGGAGAGCCGGGCATCGGGCCGGAACGACTGGATGGAGGGGAAGGCGATACATGCAGGAAGTCCAAAAGCAAGGAGGTCGCTGTCGCGTTAGCCTGGAAACCAGAAAAAGGGAGCGCCATGAGAGAGGCTGCAAGGAGAAGAATCGATATTTTGAACTGAACTGAGGGGCCCAAGAGAGAGGGGACTGACGGAATGCAGGGGATGAGTAACATCTACTGTTTATTATTGCATTTTTACTTTCTGCTTCCACTTCCTACTTCCTCTTCCACCTCCCCTTCCGCTTCCTGCTTCCCCTTTCACTACCTCTTTCACTTCCTACTTCCTCTTCCACTTCTCTTACACTTCCTCTTCCACCCCATCTACCTCTTCCTACTTCTTTTTCCACTTCCTCTTCTAATTCCTACTTCCACTTCCTCTTCCACTTCCACCTCCTACTTCCACTTCCTCTTCCACTTCCTACTTCCTCTTTCACTTCCTACTTACTTCCACTTCCTCTTCCACTTCCTACTTCCACTTCCTGTCCCACTTCCTCTTTCACTTCCCACTTCCTTTTCCACTTCTACTCCCTCTTCCACTTCCTCTTTCACCTCCTCTTCTACTTCCTCTTTCACTTCCTCTTCAACTTCCCACTTCCTCTTCCACTTTCTCTTCCACTTCCACTTCCTATTTCCTCTTCCACTTCCTACTTCCAACTTCCACTTCCTACTTCCTCTTCCTCTTCCACTTCCTTTTCCACTTCCTACTTTCTCTCCCACTTCCCTTTATATTTTTCACTTCCTTTTCCACTTTCATTTCCCATCTCCCTTGTGCTTTCTTTTTCTTTTCCTCCTTTTTTTTCTCTTGTAGGCTTTTCCTTTCTTTTCTCTTTCTCTTCAGTTCCCCTCGCCTCTTCAATCTATATGGACCAAGGTGCCCTGCCCCCTCGGGGGTGTAGGGGATCCTAACATCTATGGGGGACCGTGTTTCTCTCTCTTTAGTATCTACTGATCGCTCTTCTGGTAGCCAGGTCACTTATGCTGATGGGAGGTGAAGTGAAATTGAGACCAGAGGCAGCAAATAATAGGTATGGGCAATGAGGGAGGGAGTATTGTATACTGGCACGGCTATTGACCAGGAAGGCCTTGCTCTGGTGTGTTAGATAACAGAACAATGGGGGACAAACTATATGTAAATGTTAATTACGGGGCTGAGAGGGGATTGCAGAGCCAGGAGCATCACAGAAAAAATGGAAGTGATGAGACGATTGATTGTAATGGGGGGGACAGTTGAGGGGTTGTTAGTTGACAATAGATTTAGGTTGAATAGTTGGGTTCAGGGAAAGCAACGCTATAAGCACACCGAAAGACAACTGAGGGTAGTTGGGGGGTAGCCAACAGGTTTATAGTTAATGCCAAGAAGGGGACACAAGGTTGCGCCCAGGCAATACATAGTTGTCAGTACACAGCGGAGTTAAGGCAGGGAAAAGACCAGGGAAAGGCGCCAAGACACACACAACACAAGTGAGAACATATAGCGACATAAATGTCCCGAGATGTTGGGATAATGGTTAAATTAGTCACTTGGAACGTAAAAGGTTTGAAGTCTCCACATAAGCGCATGATGATATTACGATACCTTAAAAGACTGAAGGTAGATATCGCACTACTGCAGGAGACCCACCTGCAAAAAGGGGATTTTTTTCATATGCAAAAATTATGGGTGGGGGCGGTAGTCGGGTCAGGATCCCAGGGAAGGAAGGCAGGGGTAATGATCTTAATAAACAAACACTTTACTCACGAAATAGTGTCCCAAGACAGTGATGATGGTGGGAGGTACATACATATCAAATTAACTAGCCCACTGAGAGAGTTTAGCATGCACAATATATACGCCCCTAATAACAAACAAAAAGCCTTCTTTGACTTTATCACCAACAAATTGGGAGTGGATGTAGAACCAAATAAGATAGTGGGGGGAGATTTTAATGCAGTAGTTTCGAAAGAGGAGGATAGGAGGTATGGCAAGGAACAAGGTAGGCAGAGTAGGAATACAAAGGGTTTGATGGCCAAATTACTAGAAGACACAAATCTGCAGGACAGTTGGAGAACGCAACTCCCATATGAACGTGAATTTACACACTACTCACACCCACACGAAGCATGGTCAAGGATTGACTTTATGTTAGTAGACCAAAGACTCTGGCACAGGGTCAAGGATGTAGACATAGAGAACATGGTTATATCCGACCACAGCCCGGTGACCTTAGACTTAAATGACAGAATACAGAGGGGCTCGGATTATATATGGAGATTTCCATCATTCTTACTCAAAGATAAAGATTTTATTAATACATTAAAGGAGTGGTGGGAGGAATATTGCGGCACTAACAGCGGGCACGAGGAAGAGGCAATGCTATTCTGGGAAACAGCGAAAGTAGTATTAAGGGGGAGACTGATGGGGCATGTAGCCAAAATCAGGAAACAGACGCAAAAACATTACCAGGAGGCAAGCACTAGTTTGAGAGAGAAATACACAAGGTACCTAGAAAACAAATCCCAAAAAGCAAAAGAAGAGTGGAAGGAAGCAAAACAAGAGTTTGACATGTGGGTAGGAAAACGAGAAGAACTAGTAAGGTCTCAGCAGGAGGTTGACTTGCACCGATTTGGCAATAAGGCAGGTAAACTGCTGGCTAACCTGGCAAAGGGAAGACGACCGTTGACGTTAATAGCTAGTATGACAAGACAGGATGGGATCAAATCGACGAATCCGCAGGAGATCAACCAGATCTTGGGGGAATACTATGCCAAACTATATAGTAAGGGGGATGAAAATGGAGAAGGAGCGAGGGAGTGGCTAAAGACATTAGGACTTACACAAATAACCGAGGACGAACTGACTAGACTGAATGCGGACATCACAATAGAGGAAGTGCAAACAACAATAGGAGAACTGAGTATACATAAAGCACCGGGGCCTGACGGGTTCAATGGGGAATTCTATAAAGTACTAAAGGAGGAAATATCACCGACGCTGACTCCCTTTGAATTTAGTGGGGTTCAGAAAGGTTTGATAAAGGTTCAGAGTTTTGTTCGACTAATGTACCGTATGTTTGGTTAGGCTCTGCGAACCGAACCCTGAAAGGTTCACTCATCTAGTTATAATATACGTGCTGTTGTAGGGCAAAAAATAGTTGCACTGGGGAGTAAGTCCCGAAGGCCAGCCGCTGCCGTATCGTTGCGGCAAGCATCAGTGTCCAGTAGCCTAAATGGCCACATTTCCAGGGCAAAGAGTCTGTAAATATGCCCGTTTAGTGTTTAGTCCTGTGGGTGGGTGCTTGTTTGGCTAGCTGTATATTTTTATTTCCATGTCAAGTCCTGGATTACGGCTACTTGAATGCTGGGCTGGGAAAAACGTCTGACAATGTTGCTGATGGTGCTTGTGAATGTGCAATGTC
The DNA here is from genome assembly GCF_048569485.1 of Anomaloglossus baeobatrachus. NCBI lineage: Eukaryota > Metazoa > Chordata > Amphibia > Anura > Aromobatidae > Anomaloglossus > Anomaloglossus baeobatrachus. The sequence goes on along the minus strand of NW_027442054.1, from coordinate 137,368 downwards.
TGGTGCCTGGCAGGTGTCATCTGTGCCTGGACAGGGGATTGGCAAGCATGTAGCACTCTGTACTTTCTTCCTCCCTCTCCACCTGGCCCACATGCAAAGCTTTTTTAATTGGGAGCATGAAGCATTTGAGGAGGCACCAAAGCGGGATGGTTATGCTGATTATGGCTTCATCATCACCCCATCTTCGTTGTTCGCTCAATTTTTTGTAGAAAGTCACAGATTTCAGACATACATGTTCATGAGTCATTTTTTATGTGTGGGGGCTGACAGAAATACCTCATGTTGGAGCTGGTATTATAAAGTGCGATGGAATATATTTGGCGCTATATAAATAAAAATTATTAAGCTGTATCTGGTATTCAACTAATGCCTTCTGTTGGCAGAAAGCCTTGGCAAGTACATGTGCAATGTGGAGTTCCAGCGTGGTCAAGTCACACAGCTGTCGCTAAGCTGCCATTTGCAACCGCTGCTGAAGCCCTGCCAGACAAGTGGAAGCCGGAGTGGATTGGTTGAAATGGGCGCACACACAGCGTACCTTTACAAGTAGCTCTGGCAAATTGGGCTCGTTTTTCATAAACTGCTGAACCACGAAGTTGAGCATGTGGTCTAGGCATGGTGCATGCTGCATGTGCGAGCTTCCTAGGCTTCAGAGCCACCACCAGTTTACAGGCATGTTAACACACACGACCATGGCTGGTTGTTGGTTCGGATTGCAAGAGACACAGATCTGTCTCGTCTATTGGACCTCTCAACAACTCTGCTGCAGTGTGCGATTTATCATCTAAAGGCAGTCATTTAAACAGAGCTTGTTGCTGCTTCACCGAGGCAGTGCTTCCAGCTTGGGACTCATGGGGTGGGTAATTCAGACCAGGATGAAAGGAACTAGAGGCAGGACCCTCCAAAATTTCTGGTAGAGGGCCACCTGTGGGCCTTTCCAAATGTATGAAAGAGGACCTTTCAAAATGTATGAGTGAGGGCCCTCCAACCATTATGGTTAAGAATTGCATGTTGAGTCTGTGGATATGGTAGGAAAAGGAGCAGCAGGAGAAACCCCCCCCCCAAAAAAAAATAAATCCACAGATGCCATCTTGTGCGCAGTGTGTCTGGAGTTAGTGTAGGGGTAGCTTGTGTTGTTGGTCATTGAAGGGGCAAATTTTATAAAATCTGTTTTATTCTTTTCACAGATGATTGTGGCATTATACAGAATACATATGAAGAGCAAGTCATTGTCCCAGATCTACCCTCAGTCCTTTACACCCAGGATCCGTCATCTGCTGCTTCTAAACAATGTGTTGATTTACTGCAGAATGTTCAACAAAATAAAAGCCACAGAAAGGGTGTTAAACAACAAAGAGCTCACATGGGGGAGAAGCCGTATTCATGTAATCAATGTAGAAAGTGTTTTACCCAAAAGTCAGCTCTAATTTCACACAAAATAATTCACAAAGGAAAACCATTGTCATGCCCAGAATGTGGAAAATGTTTTACTTTGAAATCACAGCTTGAAGTTCATCTAAAAACTCACACAAGGGAGAAGCCATTTTCATGTTCAGAATGTGGGAAATGTTTTAGTTGGAAATCACAGCTTGATAGGCATAGAAAAACTCACACAGGGGAGAAGTCATTTTCTTGTTCAGAATGTGGGAAATGTTTTAGTTGGAAATCAGAGCTTAATGTGCATGTAAGAACTCACACGGGGGAAAAGCCATTTTCATGTTCAGAATGTGGGAAATGTTATAGTTGGAAATCAGAGCTTTATGACCATATAAAAACTCACACCGGAGAAAAGCCATTTTTATGTTCAGAATGTGGGAAATGTTTTATTTGGAAATCACATCTTAATCGGCATATAAAAACTCACACAGGGGAGAAGCCATTTTCATGTTCAGAATGTGGGAAATGTTTTAGTTGGAAATCATCCCTTAATATGCATATAAAAACTCACACAGGGGAGAAGCTATTTTCTTGTTCAGAATGTGGGAAATGTTTTATTAGGAAATCAGAGGTTGATGACCATATAAAAACTCACACAGGGGAGAAGCCATTTTTATGTTCAGATTGTGGGAAATGTTTTATTCGGAAATCAGAGCTTAATGTGCATCTAAAATCTCACACAGGGGAGAAGCCATTTTCATGTTCAGAATGTGGGAAATGTTATTGTTGGAAGTCACAGCTTTATGACCATATAAATACTCACACCGGGGAGAAGCCATTTTTATGTTCAGATTGTGGGAAATGTTTTATTCGGAAATCAGAGCTTAATGTGCATCTAAAATCTCACACAGGGGAGAAGCCATTTTCATGTTCAGAATGTGGGAAATGTTTTATTCAGAAAAAACATCTTGATCAGCATATACAATCTCACACAGGGGAGAAGCCATTTTCATGTTCAGAATGTGGGAAATGTTATTGTTGGAAATCACAGCTTTATGACCATATAAATACTCACACCGGGGAGAAGCCATTTTTATGTTCAGATTGTGGGAAATGTTTTATTCGAAAATCAGAGCTTAATACGCATCTAAAATCTAACACAGGGGAGAAGCCATTTTCATGTTCAGAATGTGGGAAATGTTTTATTTTGAAAAAACATCTTGATCAGCATATACAATCTCACACAGGGGAGAAGCCATTTTCATGTTCAGAATGTGGGAAATGTTTTCTTCGGAAATCACATCTTGATAGGCATATAAGCACTCACACAGGAGAGAAGCCATTTTCATGTTCAGAATGTGGGAAATGTTTTATTCGGAAATCACATCTTGATAAGCATATAAGCACTCACACAGGGGAGAAGCCATTTTCATGTTCAGCATGTGGGAAATGCTTTGCTCACAGATTCACTTTTGTTAGACACATGAAAATTCACACAAGGTAAAAGACATGTTTGTTTAAAAATGTGGGAAATGTTATAGCAGTAAACTCTTGCCTTAGATCAGTAGATGGAATGCTTCCAAATTGTTGTAATGCATTTGTCCCATCGGCCGTGATCTGCCTGGTATGCATGCGCAGTTCTCTTGCGGTCTCCTCCATCTGTGCACTGCATCTCTATGTACTGGGCCGCCGTGATCTTGTGATTTCCACGTGCCCCGGAGCCCCATGTGGTGCGGTGGGTGGGCGGGCCTGCTTCCAGGGACGCTCATGCATCAATCTCTGGCGGGTCATGCACTGATTGGACACTGGACCTTTTTATGCTAACGTTCATGCACATGAAGTCACTCCCTGACGAAGGCTCACGCTAAAATGCCCGTCGGTTGGTCACTATTCTCTATCAATACCGGCAACACTTTTTTGCAGTGCAGGATTACGCGGTCTGGTTTGCTCTCTGCATCGAACCTTGTAAGCGGATCTCTGTTTACTATCTTAGATGATAGTATATTCTATTCCCTGTACAGTCTATTTACATATGATCCCTTCTGTATGATTTGGAATAATACGACATTTATCACACCAAGGGCTCTGGTTACTAATATGGAATATATAGTTGCATTTAATCAGTGCCATTAAACACTCTGTTAGCACATTGCAATTTACATTCCCAGATCCTTTGATGTAAATCTACCATAGGTGGTCATTTTTGTACACATTTCAGTTTAATTCTTGGGCTGTTTATATTACTTCCGATATACTTAGCATTTGCAATTTTTTATATAATCTGTGCCTGCCTGGATTACCATTTTCCGGTATTGTAATTTATACCTTCATTAATATCTATGTATACTTTAACATTTAGCAATTACACTTGCTATGGGAATTGTGTGCCCTTTTTCTGACGGTGTGGTCACATTTTCCACCCCCACTGTATCACCTTCTATAACTTAATAAACAATTTTTTGCATTAAGGATGTCTGATCGCTTTTTCTTTTTTTGTCATTAGCTGACGTCAGACGTACTGGCTGATGTTAGTTGACGTCTCCTAGAAATTCCAATGCTGGGGGCCGAGAGAGGTACATGAAACCGGTGGGGTCTAGTGCAGGACTGACAGAGGAAGCCACCTGAAAATGGTGCTATGTTGGTGGTGAGTACCAGGGGAAAAGCCTAGCAGTCTGAGGGATCCTGAGTGAGGGTCGGAGGCAAGGCGAGACAGAGAAGGGGTGAAGAAACCAGTTCGGTACACCCCAGAAGAAACAACCCGGACACCGGAGTCCGAATCTGCATGGGTTTAGTCAGTCCCAGCAGAACAGTCCGGAAGGCGAGGGGGACTTCAGTCTCCCAGCACAGAAACACTTGTAGCACAGCCATCAATAGAGACAGGGACCGCAGCAGAGTTAGTGGTGCCCAGGAGAACAGTTCATTACGCCTGCTATACAAGTGAGAGACACAGGAGAGGTCAGGGCCAGGCTTAAAACAGCCCAGGAGTTAAACAGACACACAGCAATAAGGAGGCCTCAAAATTCACAGATGTGTAAATCCCAACTGCCACCCGACTACCCGGACTGTACCCTGGACTTATCCCTGCTAACATTAGTATAGATGCAGAAGGAAAGACCAAGTGTGTGTGTGTGACAGTTATTGCTATCCAAGGTCCTGCTCTCACTACAGACTGTGTTTGCCTGAACATGGAGAGCCACATCTCAGCGGCCTTGAGGAGACTGATATCAAGACTTGTGTGGTAAGCTGTCTCCCTGTGTGTGAAATCTCGATATTTTCTAAAGGTCTTGGGGACATCGCTCCTTCATCATCACCCCGGAGGTCTGCAAGCAGCGTTGGTAACATTACCGAGAGCCGTAGGTGGCGTCACAAGACACTATTATTTTATTTATTTTTACTATTGTTTTTATCAGACTTCTTTTAACTGCCACCAGGGCCACGGGACCGGGCACAGCCACCTGTGACAATCCGCCGAAAACTAAAAGCCCGAGACCGGGTACCCCACGGCCCTGGGTCAGGCAGCTCCACCGGGCAAGAGAGAGGGAGGACGCCTCCGCTGAAGCCTGGGAACGGGATCGTACAGTAATACTGCAGTGGGAGCTGGCAGGTGAGAGAGATGGCACTCCCGCTGGCCTGGGAGTGGGGACGTGCGGGGATACCGCGTTGGGGCCAGGACCGGGCGCTTTAATGATTAGCCTTACGCAAATATAGGATATATGTTACCTGATTGAGGATAAGAACAAATTTATAAATAAAAAGTTAATACTTCATCAATCTGCATTACTGATGAATTCTGAGGGAAATAAAAGAATAAAATTATATTTATAAAAATGAAACACTTAAAATAAGCTATACTTTTTCTTATTATTAAATTTTAAATATTATTATTCATATACTGAGATCAAACTATTAATTTATAAAATTTAACTATCATATAACTAAATGAAAACATGACTTTGATCTTACTATCACTACCTTTATATATATACATACATATATATATATATATATATATAAAAAGAAATCTATAGAAGGTATGTATTATATGGATACACTGTATATGAGTAATAATAAATATCAAATAACAAAATTAATTTATCCAGAAATCCCCTTTATCCAGCTGAAAATCAAACCCCAGTTTATCTTCCAATATCCAATCTATTATATTCAATTTCAACCTGTGGGAATCTCTGAAAATGCTCTGTAACTCAATTTTTTTCCTTAAATGAGAAAAAATGTCTCTCTCCGAAGGACCATCCAGCTGCCGCTGGATGTCAACTTCTCTGGACGACATTTTTTCTTTCAATAGTGACAAGGGGAGAGAATTTGCACAAGACACCTGTTTCTGTCTTCCAGGGCTTTTAAAAATAGCTTGACTGAGATCGTCAGTATCAGATTTTGTGACAATTTTCTCTTTCATTGATGGAGACAAGGAAAGAGAGGGGGTGTATGATTTGTAATTTACATGCAATTTCCTACGAATTTCATACATTTTGTCACAGGAATATTTGGATCTGGGAGACACTGTTGATTTTTCACAGAATCTCTCCTTTTTTGGTTTCACAGAATTAATTAATTTCTGTTTTGATTGAATTTGGTGATTTCTAACGAAATCGATAAATTGAGTACTTTCGAATAGATTCCGTTTCTTTAACGCTATAGCACAGGTTTTAGTATCAAGAATTTTATTAAATTTCTTGACAAACAAATGTACTATTTCATTCGATCTGACATTTGGAATAACCGCCCTATATAAACGTTCAAAAACGGACATAAATGAGAACGTACTTTCATTCTGTTCAATTTGTAATTCCTTCAACATCTCATAATCTGGACTCGCTTCATTCCGTTCACAAAAAATGAGATTTCTCAGCCTTGTGATGTCATCATCATTTGAACAATCAAATGTCTCATTGTCAGGAGACTTTTTTAATGCTAGCTGTCTGAAAAAATGTTGGGGAAACCACATACGGAATAACTGAGTCTTCTCACTATTGGTTAAAATTAACTTTTCAACACTACTTTCAAATATTTCTGAATTTCTGCATACATGTCTTTTGGAATTATGTGCAGGAATTGATTTGCATAAGTCCAAAAGATTCTTCCTAAGTTTAAGTTCTAACTTAGTCTGTTCTAATCTTAGAAACTGATCTCCACCATGCTCTCTCACTCCTCCCCCTTCTGGCTCCGCTATGTCATTTCCTGCTTCTTTCCCAGTGTCCTGCAAGTCACTTTTAATAGACGGCACATGTCTGCGGCCATCTTGATTACAGTCAAAATTCACAAAATCACTTTCTGACATTTTAGGTTGTAAGCAGTCTGGATTTCTCTAACACTGACTTATGGAATTCCTGAACTAAATGCAATAAATTTCTAAGCTTCTCTTTTTCTTTGTTAAAAAATACCTTAGAATTTACTCGTGAATTTGCTAGTTCACACTCAGCATACAAGTCTAACCATAAATTCGCTAAACTAGACTTCTCTACATACTTACTTTGTTCAGAAAAAGAATTTAAATTAATTGTCTTACCTTGACTTATAATCAGCACTTGTAGCACTTCTTATGGACTGACTTATCCTTTCTCCTCCAGAGACACGTCAAAACACGTCTGTGGCTTAGCAAAGTTTAAAATTCATTTAAAAATACATTCATGCGACTTGACTTATACGTATTTCCTAGGCTCCACGTGATTTTTATAAATTGTCGATTCCTGACACTTTGCAGGAGATATTTATTACTGCTGTCCCCCTTTGTGCAAAGTAAAGGAATAACTACAAAAAATAAAAAAAAAACACGAATGACTGAGCTCGCCAAAATGTTAAAAATATACTCTTAAATATATTTTTCTTCAAATACGTGATAAGACGCATGAAAGACAAAACATTAAAATATGTAAAAAAAAATGAATAGATGTATTTATATCTATTTAAAATGGTTGCCAAAGTTCAGTTACAGAAAGGAAAAAAATAATATTCTTCTTTAGCTTACGTAAAAGAGTTCAATTAGTCTTTCTTGAGTTCCTGAGAGAGCAGCCATATCTTGCTTCGTCTTGGGTGAATGCAGGATCAAAGGAACAGACATGACATGCTTCTTGGAGGCTGGATGGATGGATGGATCAGCTTCGACATGTGTAGATTGACTCTTGGAGCAAGAGTCACACCAGCCACCCCCTCCCACCATGTGTTATATGACAACTGTCCAAACCATATAGTGTATTTCAGCTGAACGTAGATACATATGATGTAATCACTAGAAGCTTCCAGATAGAATGGTATTTATATCACACTATGTCAGCATTTACCTAGATTCGATACAGATACCTTAATATTTATTCCTTATAAAAACTTTATCAATAAGCTATGCCCTCCAACATAAACAGAACTGTGAACATATATAATATGTCCTATTTAAAGTGTTTAATAACTAGATGTATTCATTTTAATGTTTTTACAGTCTGTTGCTCTCTCTCCCTCATGTGTAGTGCGGGGTCTGTCGCTCTCTCTCCCTTATATGTAGTGCGGGGTCTGTTGCTCTCTCTCCCCCATGTGTACTGCGGGGTTTGTCACTCTCTCTCCCTTATATATAGTGCGGGGTCTGTCGCTCTCTCTCTCCCCATGTGTAGTGCGGGGTCTATCCCTCTCTCTCCTCCATGTGTAGCGCGGGGTCTGTCGCTCTCTCTCCCCCATGTGTAGTGCAGGGTCTGTCGCTCTCTCTCCCCCATGTGTAGTGTGGAGTCTGTCACTCTCTCTCCCTTATGTGTAGTGCGGGGTCTGTCGCTCTCTGTCCCCCATGTGTAGTGCGGGGTCTGTCGCTCTCTCTCCCCCATGTGTAGTGCGGGGTCTGTCGCTCTCTCTCCTCCATGTGTAGTGGGGGGTCTGTCGCTCTCTTTCCCCCATATGTAGTGCGGGGTCTGTCGCTCTCTCTCCTCCATGTGTAGTTTGGGATCTGTCGCTCTCTATCCCCCATGTGTAGTGCAGGGTCTGTCATTCTCCCGCCCCCATGTGTAGTGCGGGGTCTGTCGCTCTCTCTCCCCCATGTGTAGTGCAGGGTCTGTCACTCTCTCCCCCATGTGTAGTGCGGGGTCTGTCGCTCTCTCCCATGTGTAGTGCAGGGTCTGTCACTCTCTCTCCCTCAGGTGTAGTGCGAAGTCTGTCGCTCTCTCTCCTCCATGTGTAGTGCGGGGTCTGTCGCTTTCTCCCTCATGTGTAGTGCGGGGTCTGTCGCTCTCTCTCCCCCATGTGTAGTGCGGGGTCTGTCACTCTCTCTTCTTTATATGTAGTGCGGGGTCTGTCGCTCTCTCTCCCCCATGTGTAGTGCGGGGTCTGTCGCTCTCTCTCCCCCATGTGTAGTGCAGGGTCTGTCCCTCTCTCTCCTCCATGTGTAGTGCGGGGTCTGTCGCTCTCTCTCCCTCATGTGTAGTGCGGGGTCTGTCGCTCTCACTCCCTTATATATAGTGCGGGGTCTGTCGCTCTCTCTCCCCCATGTGTAGTGCGGGGTCTGTCGCTCTCTCTCCCTTATATTTAGTGCAGGGTCTGTCACTCTCTCTCCACCCATGTGTAGTGCGGGGTCTGTCACTCTCTTTCCCCCATGTGTAGTGCGGGGTCTGTCGCTCTCTCTCCCCCATGTGTAGTTCGGGGTCTGTCCCTCTCTCTCTCCCCCATGTGTAGTGCGGGGTCTGTCGCTCTCTCTCCCCCATGTGTAGTGTGGGGTCTGTCGCTCTCTCTCCCCCATGTGTAGTCCGGGGTCTGTCGCTCTCTCTCCCCCATGTGTAGTGCGGGGTCTGTCGCTCTCTCTCCCCCATGTGTAGTGCGGAGTCTGTCACTCTCTCTCTTTTATGTGTAGTGCGGGGTCTGTCGCTCTCTCTCCGCCATGTGTAGTGCGGGGTCTGTCACTCTCTCTCCTCCATGTGTAGTGTGGGGTCTGTCGCTCTCTTTTCCCCAGGTGTAGTGTGGGGTCTGTCGCTCTCTCTCCATGTGTAGTGCGGGGTCTGTCACACTCCCCTATGTGTAGTGTGGGGTCTGTCGCTCTCTCTCCTCCATCTGTAGTGCAGGGTCTGTCGCTCTCTCTCCCTCATATGTAGTGTGGGGTCTGTCGCTCTCTCTCCCTCATGTGTAGTGCGGGGTCTGTCGCTCTCTCTCCCTTATTTGTAGTGCGGGGTCTGTCGCTCTCTCTCTCCCCCATGTGTAGTGCGGGGTCTGTCACTCTCTCTCCCTTATGTATAGTGCGGGGTCTGTCGCTCTCTCTCCCACATGTGTAGTGCGGGGTCTGTCGCTCTCTCTCCTCCATGTGTAGTGCGGGGTCTGTCGCTCTCTCTCCTCCATGTGTAGTGCGGGGTCTGTCGCTCTCTCTCCATCATGTGTAGTGCGGGGTCTGTCGCTCTCTCTCCCCCATGTGTAGTGAAGGGTTTGTCGTTCTCTCGCCCCCATGTGTAGTGTGGAGTCTGTCGCTCTCTCTCCCTCATGTGTAGTGCGGGGTCTGTCGCTCTCTCTCCCCCATGTGTAGTGCGGGGTCTGTCGCTCTCTCCTCCATGTGTAGTGCAGGGTCTGTCGCTCTCTCTCCCCATGTGTAGTGCCGGTTCTGTCGCTCTCTCTTCCCCATGTGTAGTGCGGGGTCTGTCGCTCTCTGTCCCTCATGTGTAGTGTGGGGTCTGATGCTCTCTCTCCCTCATGTGTAGTGTGGGTTTTGTCGCTCTCTCTCCTCCATGTGTACTGCGGGGTCTGTCGCTCTCTCTTCCCCATGTGTAGTGTGGGGTTGTTAAAACATTAAAATTAATACTTCTAGTTATCAAACATTTTATAATAGGACATATTATATATGTTCACAGTTCTGTTTATGTTGGAGGGCATAGCTTATTGATAACATTTCTTATAAGGAATAAATATTAAGGTATCCGTATTGAATATACATAAATGCTGACATAGTATGGGAATATTTATCTTTCTGGATCTTTCCAGCAAGGGGATTGCGTCATGTGTAACATGCATTCAGCAGTAATTTCCCTATATGGGTTTGGACAGCTGTATAAATATGACACGGAGGGAGGGGCTCGGTCTCTCTCTCACACTAACACATGTCGAGCCTGCTGGAAGTTGGATCCATCCCTCCATCCATCCAGCCCTCAACGAAGCAAGACATATGCTGTCAGGCCTCCAGCATGAGCCCATTCAAGAACTCAAGAAAGATGAATGAAGATTTCTATTGATTAATATGGACTAATTGAATCTCTTTTACGTAAGCTAATTAAGTATATTATTTTTCCTTTCTGTAACTGAATTCTGGCAACCATTTTTAAATAGATGTAAAATACATTTATTTTTTACATTTTTTTGAAGTTCTTTCTTTCATGTGCCTTTACGTATTTGAAGAAAAATATATTTAAGAGTATATTTTTAAAATTTGGAGAGCCAGCCATTCTTGATTTTTTAAATTTTTCTACTTGTTCCTTCACTTTGCTTAAGGGGGGACAGAAGTAATGAATACCTTTAGCAAAGTATCAGGAATCAACAATTTATAAAAATCACGCAGTACCTAGAAAATACGGATAAGTCAAGTCGCATGAATGTTTTTTAAATGAACTTTAAAGAGTTTGCAAAATCACAGAAGATTATCCTTTGAAGTGTCTTTGAACGAAAAAGAATAAGTCAGCCCATAAAGTATTGGACGTGCTGAACAAGGTGAATCAAGTCTCAGAGGATCATCCATCAGATCATCTGGTCATTCCAGGTAAGAAAATGGATTTTATCTCTTCTTTTTCTAAGCAAAGTAAAATACAGTTCATATACTCAGATATTTCTAATGTTGAGAAGCTTTGGGTAAGCCTTTATGGGGAGTGTGAACTTGAGAATTCACGTGTAGAATGTGCAATGTCTTTTAATAGAGAGAAACAGAAAATCAGGAATGTCTGTCATTTAGTTTATCAATTTCACAAGTTAGTGTTAGAGAAATTTAAGGTTTGTGGAAATGGACAACCTGAAAAGTCAGATTTTGACTATAATAAAGATGGCTGCAGACATGTGCCATCTATTAAAAGTGACTTTCAGGACACTGGGAAAGAAGCAGGAAATGACATAGAGAAGTCAGAAGGGGGAGGAGCCAGAGTAGGAGACGTGCAAAAAGTTGTCAGAGAAGAACATGTGCAGAGAGAGCATGGCGGAGATCAGTTTCTAAAAATAGAACAGGCTAAATTAGGGATTAAACTGAGGAAGAATCTTTTGGATATATGCAAATTAATACCCGCATATAATCCCAAAATACATGTATATAGAAATTCAGAAATATTTGAAAGTAGTGTTGTAAAGTTAAATTTAACCAATAGTGAGAAGACTCAGGTATTCCATATGTGGGTACCCCAAAAAAATTTCAGACAGCTAGCATTAAAAAATTCTTCTGACAATGAGACATTTGATTGTTCAAATGAAGATGAAATCACGAGGCTAAGAAATCTTATTTTTTGTGACAGGAATGAATCTGATCCAAATTATGAGATTTTGTAGGAATTACAAATTGTACAGAATGAAAGTACGTTCTCATTTATGTCCGTTTTTGAACGTTTATATAGTGCGGTTATTCCAAATGTCAGACCAAATGAAATAGTACATTTGTTCGTCAAGAAATTTAATAAAATTCTTGATACTAAAACCTGTGCTATATCGTTAAAGAAACGGAATCTATTCGAAAGTACCGAATTTATCGATTTTGTTAGAAATCACCAAATTCAATTAAAACAGAAATTAATTAATTCTGTGAAACCAAAAAGGAGAGATTCTGTGAAAAATCAACAGTGTCTCCCAGATCCAAATATTCCTGTGACAAAATGTATGAAATTCGTAGGAAATTGCATGTAAATTACAAATCATACAATCCATCACAATTATTATTATTATCTAAAAATCTTTTTCCACAGGAAAAACCTTTGTTTCCCTTGTCTCCAGTGAAGGGATTGGTCACAGGATCAGATATTGATGATCCCAGACAAATGATGAGTAAAAGCTGTGAAAGACAGCGACAGCTGGGTGGGCCTTCGGAGAGAGACATTCTTTTTCATTTCACCCCTTAACGACCCATGACGTACTGGGTACGTCATGGATCGTATGCTAGTAAGCTCCGCTCCCTGCCGCCGGCAGGCGGCGGCGATCCGCGCACATATCAGCTGTTATCAACAGCTGACATGTGTGCCTGCTAGCCGCGGCTGGAATCGCTTCCACCCGCGGCCATTAACCCCTTACATTTCGCTGCCAAAATCTGGCAGCGAAATGTATATGGGCGCCGCCATGACAGTCACTTACCCCGCCCCCACCGGAAGTCACGTGACATGATCATGTGACTTTCGATGGTTGCCATGGTAGCACAGGATCATGTGATGACGCCTGTAGCTAACATGACTCACTTCCTCTCAATGCCGGAATACAGCCGGCATTGAAAGTAAAGCAGCAAATCTGCAGTTCTCAGCTCTGTAGCTGAGATCTGTAGATAGTGCAGTGCGATCGGATTGCTGATCGCTATAGCCCCCTAGGGAGACTAGTAAAATTTAAAAAAAAGTTAAAAAAAAGTTTTAAAAAATTTATAAAAAATAAAAAAACCTAAAAGTTCAAATCACCCCCCTTTCACCCCATTGAAAATTAAAACATTAAAAAAATAAAAAATATACACATATTTGGTATCGCCGTGTTCAGAAATGCCCAATCTATCAAAATATAAAATCAATGAATCTGATCAGTAAACGGCGTAGCGGCAAAAAAATTCCAAACGACAAAATTACGTTTTTTGGTCGCCGCAAATTTTGTGCAAAATACAATAACAGGAGATCAAAATGTAGCATCTGCGCAAAAATTGTACCGTTAAAAACATCAGGTCGAGACGCAAAAAATAAGCCATCCATGAGCCTCAGATCCTGAAAAATGAGAACGCTACGGGTTTTGGAAAGTGGCGCAAAACGTGCGCCACTTTTTTTGGACAAGTTTGTGAATTTTTTTTAACCCCTTAGATACAAGTAAACTTATACATGTTTGGTGTCTACAAACTCGCACTGACCTGAGGCATAACATAGATACCTCAGTTTTACCATATAGTGAACACAGTGAATAAAATATCCCTAAAACTATTGTATGATCACACTTTTTTGCAATTTTTCCGCACTTGGAATTTGTTTTCCGTTTTCCGGTACACTATATGGTAAAACTTACAGTTTCATTTAAAAGTACAACTCGTCCCACAAAAAACAAGCCCTCATATGGCAAGATTGATGGAAAAATAAAAAAGTTACACCTCTCGGAAGAAGGGGAGCAAAAAACAAAAACGCAAAAACGGAAAGTGCCCGGGGGCTGAAGGGGTTAAGGAAAAAACTGAGATACAGAATATTATCAGAGATTCCAGCAGGTTGAAATTGACCATAATAGATCGAATCTTTGAAGAAAAATTTAGGTTTGGCTTTTAGCTGGATAAAGAGGATTTCTGGATAATTTAATTTTGTTATTTGATATTTATTATTATTCATATACAGTGTATCCATGTAATACATACTTTCTATAGATTTATCTATATAGTATATTTAAAATTAGTGATAGTAAAATCAGAGTTATATTTTCATTGTTTAAGAAATTATAGTTAAATTTTATAAATTAATAATTTGATCTCTGTATATAAATAATATTTAATATTTAATAATAAGAGAAAGTAACTTATTTTAAGTGTTTCATTTTTATCATAAATATGATAATAATTTTATTCTTTTATTTCCCTCAGAATTTCTCAGTAAAGCAAATTCATGAAGTATTACATTTTTTTTTATAAATTTGTTCGTATCCTCAATCAGGTAACATATATCTTATATTTGCGTAAAGGCTAATCGCGAAAGCATGCTTAATAATTATTATTTTCTCAGGTACCAATCACCAGAGGACCATTAGTTTTAACATTTCTTTTATGAATATACATATGTTTTCCTTGGTGCTATTTGAAGTGTAATCTGAGTTTTTGGAGTGGAATGCTTAAGCTTGCTTGCTTTGTTGGAATGGTGTTCCTTGCACGTAACCAGAGCATGTGACACTTGAATTACTGAGCTAATAAGTGTCTGTCTGTCCTATGGTCAAATGTACAGTATGTGACTATCAAAGGTACCTGATACTCATGAGTATATGTACTAAATTATTCGTATTTTTTTCAAGAAGTACTTCAAATTAAATTATCATATTTTTGAAATGCGCATAGAAAAATTGAAAAATCAGAAAGGGGATATGTGTTTTGTCAATGTCTCGTATGTGGATAGGTTTGTATATACAGTGAGGCAGTCTAATTGACAGAACAGCTGTCGACTGAAATTCTATCCAGGGGTCTTTGAAGCCTCCAAAGAAAAAAAAGGGAAACATTTTTTTTTTTAACTTCAAAGTAAGGTATATATATATATATATATATATATATATATATATATATATATATATATATATATATATATGTATATGTATATATATATATATATTATTATAATAAATAAGTTATAACTATTAAATAATTAAGGAATTTATACAGAATATATTTTATTCATAGACATATTTCTTTAATGTAGATGTGTCCATATCACAGGTTTACTCTGAAGAATCACATTATAGAATAAGCATTTTTAATGTCTTTAATTGTATACAGGTTTGTGTTACTTATTTTATTTTACTGATTCACAGATTGGTAATAATTTTCTTTTCAGATATGAAAGAAATATTTATAATATGGTTTTGAAGATATACAACATAAATTTTAATTTAATTTAATCTTGACATTAATTTTTATAACATCATATTTCATATTAAAAAGGAAAAAGTTGGGTTTTAATTACATATTTATATTTGATTAATATGTGTCTACAGAATACTTTAATACTCAATATTAATCAGGTACAAAGGAAAAATTGGAAAAAAAAATAATTGAAGTATGGTAATCACAATGCATTTATACACTAAAGAAGAGTATTATCAGCAAGGTTACATGACATAATTATTTTTATAGGTTACTGATATGATAGGTATGGAAATCCTATAAGATATTGGTAATACTAAGGTTATGTGTTATTAAGGACATAAGTGTCATATACATAGAAGGCCTTATTTTTATTCAGATTTTTATTCCGATTTTCAGTTTTCCTTTTTATTCTTATTTTTATTTTGATTATTTTTATTCAATATTCAAATTTTTAATCAAAATTTTAAATTTTACAATTTTTATTTTCCTAATTTTTAATATCTCAATTGAGGAAACACTTTAATATTTAGATAAGTAATATCTAATATAAGAATATTACTTTATTAAATATGAATCATATTAAAAGGGAAAGTTCCAATTTTTGGAAGAAAAGAACACTTCATTCACCAATATATTCAATTATTTACTTACCTAGCAATACATTATTCTTATATTAGTATGTTAACACAATAAGAATGAAATATTGGTTATAGTTGCACATTTTCTTATATAGTAGGTTATTTAATAGATAATAGACAAATCAAATAAATTAAATTAGAGTAATAAAGATGGAAGATCGAGGTACATCTAGGTTTACCTTCATATATATTATATTATATTTTTTAATCAATAATAATCATTTATAATGAGTAATATTGTATTTTGATGGAATCATCCAGTCTTTTCTAAAAGGTTATTTGCTTTGGTTTATAATTTACAAATGATCTAACTAAATAAGCCACATTGTTGCCTTTCATATTTATAATATGGTACATGTTATAGGTACATATTACATTATTTTATATCACATTTGGTTACATTCAAACACATTGCCACCTATGGGTTTGGAAAGGTAATTACACCAATGACAAAAAAGGTTATTACATTAAATATTATCGTCTATACCATTATGCAGTATTATTTCATCATTCTAAGTATCAATTATATTAATACTTCTACGATAATAATAATGACATGGTATTATAGTATTAGAGTTATGATACGCTGTGACATTTATTAGTGGTAGTTTCATTGCCATATTTGGTATCTAGATTAGGGAATGAAGTCTTCAATCAAGATTACAAAGATAAAAGACTTTTATTATTTCTTCTAAAGATTTCTACAAAAAAGTTGCAAAAGCTGATATCCAAAAGTCCAAAAGGTAACGTCTCAAATAAGACTTTGTTAAATACAAAACAGTTACCGCTTCTGAACTTCAGCGAGGATAGTAATCTTATGGTGCCAGGATGGACAATGTTACAGCCCTGACACATGGTCTGTGCATTAAGACCTCACCACAGTTACCAAGGAGAGCAATAAAGTGTTAACGTCAACCCCTGTCATGCTGACCAAGAACGTCTCATCACCTGTTGACATCAGGCAGCACAGAGGATAAAGGTGACTAATGTAAATTACACTGCACAAATATCATATTCTTCTACACTTATAAACTGTGGTTTATCAACATTGATTATGGACTTTAATTAAATATATGGACTCTGCAATAAAGAATTAAGTTTATGGATCTGATCCAACAATGATAAACAATATGGGACTGTATCAAATCGATAACCATTCATCTTTTATAAAAGGATCTATTTCAAAAGACTGTGTTTATGCCAGATTACATCAAAGATTAGAAGACATCATCCCAGAGGACATCAGATGGTGACTGGATCTGTTTACATCTTTTTAGGTTTAGGAAAGTATAGTTATGTATTTTATATGATTATCAGTCATGGCCTACCATAGCATGAATCCACATTATTATATTGTTGAACATACAACATGAATAATGCAAATTGATTATTATTCATCATTATTATTGATATTAATCCACTATCGCCAAATAAGGAAAAAAGATCTGTTATTTTAATGATGTATTAATTAATTTTCAGGGTTTCATTAAT
Organism: Anomaloglossus baeobatrachus; assembly: GCF_048569485.1. Taxonomy (NCBI): domain Eukaryota; kingdom Metazoa; phylum Chordata; class Amphibia; order Anura; family Aromobatidae; genus Anomaloglossus; species Anomaloglossus baeobatrachus. The sequence continues at coordinate 120,139 of NW_027442054.1, read as the reverse complement.
AATAATAATAATAATAATAATAACTTACCCGCCTCAAGGGGGAATTGTTAAAACATTAAAATTAATACATCTAGTTATCAAACATTTTATAATCGGACATATTATATATGTTCACAGTTCTGTTTATGTTGGAGGGCATAGCTTATTGATAACAGTTCTTATAAGGAATAAATATTAAGGTATCCGTATTGAATATACATAAATGCTGACATAGTATGGGTATATTTATCTTTCTGGATCTTTCCAGCAAGGGGATTGCGTCATGTGTAACATGCATTCAGCAGTAATTTCCCTATATGGATTTGGACAGCTGTATAAATATGACACGGAGAGAGGGGCTCGGTCTCTCTCTCACACTAACACATGTCGAGCCTGCTGGAAGTTGGATCCATTCCTCCATCCATCCAGGCTCCAACGAAGCAAGACATATGCTGTCAGGCCTCCAGCATGAGCCCATTCAAGAACTCAAGAAAGAAGAATGAAGATTTCTATTGATTAATATGGATTAATTGAATCTCTTTTACGTAAGCTAATGAAGTATATTATTTTTCCTTTCTGTAACTGAATTCTGGCAACCATTCCCCATGTGTAGTGCAGGGTCTGTCGCTCTCTCCTCCATGTGTATTGCGGGGTCTGTAGCTCTCTCTCCTCCATGTGTAGTGCGGGGTCTGTCGCTCTCTCTCCTCCATATGTAGTGCGAGGTCTGTCGCTCTCTCTCCCCCATGTGTAGTGCGGGATCTGTCGCTCTCTATCCTCCATGTGTAGTGCGGGGTCTGTCGCTCTCTCCCCCATGTGTAGTGCGGGGTCTGTCGCTCTCTCTCCTCATGTGTAGTGCGGGGTCACTTGCGCTCTTTCCCTCATGTGTGGTGAAGGGTCTGTCGCTCTCTCTCCCCCATGTGTAGTGCGGGATCTGTCACTCTCTCTCCTTTATGTGTAGTTTGGGGTCTGTCGTTCTCTCTTTCTTATGTGTAGTGCGGGGTCTGTCGCTCTCTCTCTCCCATGTATAGTGCAGGGTCTGTCGCTTTCTCCCTCATATGTAGTGTGGGGTCTGTCACTCTCTCCCCCATGTGTAGTGCGGGGTCTGTCACTCTTTCTCCCTTATGTGTAGTGCGGGGACTGTCGCATTCTCCCCCCCATGTGTAGTGCAGGATGTCGCTCTCTCTCCCCCATCTGTAGTGCGGGGTCTGTCGCTCTCTCTCCCTCATGTGTAGTGCGGGGTCTGTCGCTGTCTCTCCTCCATGTGTAGTGTGGGGTCTGTCGCTCTATCTCTCCCATGTGTAGTGCAGGGTCTGTCGCTCTCTCTCTCTCCCCCATGTGTAGTGCATGGTCTGTCGCTGTCTTTCCCCATTTGTAGTGCGGGGTTTGTCGCTCTCTCTCCTCCATGTGTAGTGCAGGGTCTGTCGCTCTCTCTACCCCATGCGTAGTGCGGGGTCTGTCGCTCTCTCCTCCATATGTATTGCGGGGTCTGTCGCTTTCTCTCCTCCATGTGTAGTGCGGGGTCTGTCGCTCTCTCTCCCCCATGTGTAGTGCGAGGTCTGTTGCTCCCCCCCCATGTGTAGTGCGGGGTCTGTCACTCTCTCTCCCTCATGTGTAGTGCGGGGTCTGTCGCTCTCGCTCCCTCATGTGTAGTGTGGGCTCTGTCGCTCTCTCTCCCTCATGTGTAGTGCGGGGTCTGTCGTTCTCTCTCCCTCATGTGTAGTGTGGGGTCTGTCGCTCTCTACCCCCCATGTGTAGTGCGGAGTCTGTCACTCTCACTCCCCCATGTGTAGTGCGGAGTCTGTCACTTTCTCTCTCCCATGTGTAGTGCGGGGTCTGTCGCTCTCTCTCCTCCATGTGTAGTGCGGGGTCTGTCGCTCTCTCTACTTCATGTGTAGTGAGAAGTCTTTCGCTCTCTCCCCCATGTGTAGTGCGAAGGCTGTTGCTCTCTCTCCCTCATGTGTAGTGCGGGGTCTGTCGCTCTCTCTTCTCCATGTGTAGTGCGGGGTCTGTCGCACTCTCTCCCCCATGTGTAGTGCGGGGTCTGTCGCTCTGTCTCTCCTCCATGTGTAGTGCGGGGTTTGTCGCTATCTCTCCCCCCATGTGTAGTGCAGGGTATGTCGCTCTCTCTTCTCCATGTGTAGTGCGGGGACTGTCGCTCTCTCTCCCCCATGTGTAGTGTGGGGTCTGTCGCTCTCTCCCCCCCATGTATAGTGCAGGGTCTGTCGCTCTCTCTATCATGTGTAGTGCGGGGTCTGTCACTCTCTCTCCCCCCATGTGTAGTGCGGGGTCTGTCGCTCTCTCTCCCCCATGTGTAGTGCGGGGTCTGTCGCTCTCTCTCCTTCATGTGTAGTGCGGGGTCTGTTGCTTTCTCCCTCATATGTAGTGCGGCGTCTGTCGCTCTCTCTCCCCCATGTGTAGTGCGGGGTCTGTCACTCTCTCTCCTCCATGTGTAGTGCGGGGTCTGTCGCTCTCTTTCCCTCATGTGTAGTGCGGGGTCTGTCGTTCTCTCTCCCCCATGTGTAGTGTGTAGTCTGTCGCTCTCTCTCCCTTATATGTAGTGCGGGGTCTGTCGCTCTCTCTCCCCCCATGTGTAGTGCGGGGTCTGTCGCTCTCTCTCCCCCATGTGTAGTGCGCGGTCTGTCGCTCTCTCTCCCCCATGTGTAGTGCGGGGTCTGTCACTCTCTCTCCCCCATGTGTAGTGCGGGGTCTGTCCCTCTCTCTCCCTTATATGTAGTGTGGGGTCTGTCGCTCTTTTTCCCCATGTGTAGTGTGGGTTCTGTCGTTCTCTCTCCTCCATGTGTAGTGCGGGGTCTGTCGCTCTCTCTCCCCCATGTGTAGTGCGGGGTCTGTCGCTCTCTCTCCCCCATGTGTAGTGCAGGGTCTGTCACTCTCTCTCTCCCCCATGTGTAGTGCGGGGTCTGTCACTCTCTCCCTCATGTGTAGTGCGGGGTCTGTCGATCTCTCTCTCCCACATGTTTAGTGTGAGTCTGTCGATCTCTCTCTCCTCCATGTTTAGTGCGGGGTCTGTCGCTCTCTCTCTCTCCCACATGTGTAGTGCAGGGTCTATCGCTCTCTCTACCCCATGTGTAGTGTGGGGTCTATCGCTCTCTCTCCCCCATGTGTAGTGCGGGGTCTATCGCTCTCTCTCCCCATATGTAGTGCGGGATCTGTCCCTCTCTCTCCCTTATGTGTAGTGCGGGGTCTGTCGCTCTTTCGCCCCCATGTGCAGTGCGGGGGCTGTCGCTCTCTCCCTTATGTGTAGTGTGGGGTTTGTAGCTCTCTTTCCCCCATGTGTAGTGAGGGGTCTGTCTCTCTCTCGCCCCCATGTGTAGAGCGGGGTCTGTCGCTGTTTCTCCCTCATGTGTAGTGCGGGGTCTGTCGCTCTCTCTCCCTTATGTGTAGTGCGGGGTCTGTCGCTGTTTCTCCCTCATGTGTAGTGCGGGGTCTGTCGCTCTCTCTCCCTTATGTGTAGTGCGGGGTCTGTCGCTCTCTTGCCCCCATGTTTAGTGCGGGGTCTGTCGCTCTCTCTCACTCATGTGTAGTGCGGGGTCTGTCGCTCTCTTGCCCCCATGTGTAGTGCGGGGTCTGTCGCTCTCTCTCCCTCATGTGTAGTGCGGGGTCTGTCGCTCTCTTTCCCCCATGTGTAGTGAGGGGTCTGTCGCTCTCTCACCCCCATGTGTAGTGTGGGATCTGTCGCTCTCTCGCCCCCATGTGTAGTGCGGGGTCTGTCGCTTTCTCCCTCATGTGTAGTGCGGGGACTGTCGCTCTCTTTCCCTCATGTGTAGTGAGGGGTCTGTCGTTCTCTCTCCCCCATGTGTAGTGTGTAGTCTGTCGCTCTCTCTCCCTTATATGTAGTGCGCGGTCTGTCGCTCTCTCTCCCCCCATGTGTAGTGCGGGGTCTGTCGCTCTCTCTCCCCCATGAGTAGTGCGGGGTCTGTCGCTCTCTCTCCCCCATGTGTAGTGCGGGGTCAGTCACTCTCTCTCCCCCATGTGAAGTGCGGGGTCTGTCGCTCTCTCCCTCATGTGTAGTGCGGGGTCTGTCGCTCTCTCTCCCATGAGTAGTGCGGGGTCTGTCGCTCTCTCTCCCCCATGTGTAGTGCGGGGTCAGTCACTCTCTCTCCCTCATGTGTAGTGCGGGGTCTGTCGCTCTCTCCCTCATGTGTAGTGCGGGGTCTGTCGCTCTCTCTCCCTTATATGTAGTGTGGGGTCTGTCGCTCTCTTTCCCCCATGTGTAGTGCGGGGTCTGTCGCTCTCTCTCCCTCATGTGTAGTGCGGGGTCTGTCGCTCTCTCTCCCTCATGTGTAGTGCGGGGTCTGTCGCTCTCCCCCATGTGTAGTGCAGGGTCTGTCGTTTTCTTGCCCCCATGTGTAGTGCGGGGTCTGTCGCTCTCTCTCCCCCATGTGTACTGCAGGGTCTGTCACTCTCTCTCTCCCCCATGTGTAGTGCGGGGTCTGTCGCTCTCTCTCCCCCATGTGTAGTGCGGGGTCTGTCACTCTCTCCCTCATTTGTAGTGCGGGGTCTGTCGATCTCTCCCTCCCACATGTTTAGTGCGGGTCTGTCGATCTCTCTCTCCTCCATGTTTAGTGCGGGGTCTGTCGCTCTCTCTCCCTCATGTGTAGTGTGGGGTCTATCGCTCTCTCTCCCCCATGTGTAGTGCGGGGTCTGTCGCTCTCTCTCCCCATGTGTAGTGCAGGATCTCTCCCTCTCTCTCCCTCATGTGTAGTGTGGGGTCTGTCGCTCTCTTTCCCCCATGTGTAGTGAGGGGTCTGTCTCTCTCTCGCCCCCAAGTGTAGTGCGGGGTCTGTCGCTCTCTCTCCCTCATGTGTAGTGTGGGGTCTGTCGCTCTCTCTCCCTTATGTGTAGTGTGGGGTCTGTCGCTCTCTCTCCCCCATGTGTAGTGCGGGGTCTGTCACTCTCTCCCTCATGTGTAGTGCGGGGTCTGTCGCTCTCTCCCCCATGTGTAGTGTGGGGTCTGTCGCTCTCTCTCCCACATGTGTAGTGCAGGGTCTATCGCTCTCTCTCCCCCTCATGTGTAGTGCGGGGTCTGTCTCTCTCTCGCCCCCAAGTGTAGTGCGGGGTCTGTCGCTCTCTCTCCCTCATGTGTAGTGCGGGGTCTGTCGCTCTCTCGCCCCCATGTGTAGTGTGGGGTCTGTCGCTCTCTCTCCCTGATGTGTAGTGTGGGGTCTGTCGCTCTCTTTCCCCCATGTGTAGTGAGGGGTCTGTCGCTCTCTCACCCCCATGTGTAGTGCAGGGTCTGTCGCTCTCTCGCCCCCATGTGTAGTGCGGAGTCTGTCACTCTCTCTCCCCCATGTGTAGTGCGGGGTCTGTCGCTCTCTCTCCCCCATGTGTAGTGTGGGGTCTGTCGCTCTCTCTCCTCCATGTGTAATGTGGGGTCTGTCACTCTCTTTCCCCCATGTGTAGTGCGGGGTCTGTCGCTCTCTCTCCTCCATGTGTAGTGCGGGGTCTGTCACTCTCTCTCCCCCATGTGTACTGCAGGGTCTGTCACTCTCTCTCTCTCTCCCATGTGTAGTGCGGGGTCTGTCGCTCTCTCTCTCTCCCATGTGTAGTGCGGGGTCTGTCACTCTGTCCCCCATGTGTAGTGCGGGGTCTGTCGATCTCTCTCTCCCCCATGTTTAGTGCGGGGTCTGTCGCTCTCTCTTCCCCATGTGTAGTGCGGGGTCTGTCGCTCTCTCTCTCCCCCATGTGTAGTGCAGGGTCTATTGCTCTCTCTCCCCCATATGTAGTGCGGGGTCTGTCGCTCTCTCTTCACCATGTGTAGTGCGGGATCTGTCGCTCTCTCTCCTTCATGTGTAGTGCGGGGTCTGTCGCTCTCTTTCCCCCATATGTAGTGAGGGGTCTGCCGCTCTCTCGCCCCCATGTGTAGTGTGGGGTCTGTTGCTCTCTCTCCCTTATGTGTAGTGCGGGGTCTGTCGCTCTCTCGCCCCCATGTGTAGTGCGGGGTCTGTCGCTCTCTCTCCTTCATGTGTAGTGCGGGGTCTGTCGCTCTCTTTCCCCCATGTGTAGTGAGGGGTCTGCCGCTCTCTCGCCCCCATGTGTAGTGTGGGGTCTGTCACTCTCTTTCCCCCATGTGTAGTGCGGGGTCTGTCGCTCTCTCTCCCCCATGTGTAGTGAGGGGTCTGTCACTCTCTCTCCCCCATGCGTAGTGCGGGGTCTGTCACTCTCTCTCCCTTATGTGTAGTGCGGGGTCTGTCACTCTCCCCCATGTGTAGTGCGGGGTCTGTCACTCGCTCTCCCTTATGTGTAGTGTGGGGTCTGTCGCTCTCTCTCCCTCATGGGTAGTGCGGGGTCTGTCGCTCTCTCTCCCCCATGTGTAGTGCGGGGTCTGTCGCTCTCTCTCCCTCATGTGTAAGGTGGGGTCTTTCGCTTCCTTTCCCGAATGTGTAGTGAGGGGTCTGTCACTCTCCGTTATGTGTAGTGCGGGGTCTGTCGCTTTCTTGGGCCTTGTAAATAACCCGCATCTACCTTCTTGTTACTCCACCACTAGGACTGTAACGCCTCTGGAGAGGTTGGTTGGAGGAAGCGCCTGCGGTGGAGAGTCGGCCGAGGCCCAGTTACCAGCAAAACTGGTGGCTAACCTCCTGGTCAGGGGTTCCGGACCGTGGAACTCTTGGGGTGGACTGACGGGTAAGGGACTTTTACCCGGACATTCTGGACTCCCACAGGAACTCGGGACGGTGTGACACCTGTGACTAGCGGTAGCACTGAGGTAGGGTGCAGGTGTTTTGGGTGGCGGGTGAAAGGAAAGAAGGAGATGATGTTTTTCTTGTTCCTTGCAACGTTTAAGTGATGTGCCTCCCTTATTGGACGAAAAGTTTTAAAATGTTTTTCCAATGTTTATGCTTGTTACATTTTCTAATTGCAGAAGCTGAAAAATAAACGTCAATGGCCGGACAGCCCGAGGACGGGCTGTATTCAACCAAGGGGGAGTGTGGTGCCCTGGCAAAACCAGGTAGTCACAGAAGTACCCTCCTTGATACCACCAAAAACCCACACCCAGGTACAATACATAGCCATTAAAGCCTAGCCACCCCCTCATGATAATAAGGACAAACCAGTGGGCGGGATGAGGCAGATGAGAATGCCCACCTAGGGGTCCTGAGGTGTCAGGGGCGGGAACACGACAGTTTTGAAGTAGAGACAAGTTTGAGCAGTAGTTTAAGCTGACAGTTGAAGGAGAGTGAAAGTTGAAGTCTGACAGTGAAGTGGAGTCAGGGGTAGGGGCCCCTGGACTACCTGGCTAGGTGGCAGACAGTAAACAGGGCCACAGGCGATAGATCCGGTCGCGGGAGACCTTAAGTGGACCGGGGCGGGGTTGTAGCCCGACAGCGGGAATCCGGTCCGGAGGCCGTGCAAAGACGGGATTCTTGGACCCTAGAATGAGGAAGGTTGCATGCCCCCTTGTTAATCAACCAGCAGAGGATGAGATTTCAGGCCTTATTCTCCAGAAGCCCAGAGAGCGAAACGGAAGCCCAACGCGGGGGATAGGGTGTCCGTCAGAACCCACAGAAATCTCAAGGTTCAGATTTCGCGGGCCACAGCTCCCAAACATACACAGTACCAGGAGTGGACTTCCCCGTTCCATGTGGAGTCGTCCCACAGAAGACACAAACACAGAGTGCAGGAGGAAGGGACCCCTGTTTGCTACACCCGGGTGTGGGACCCAAATACACCTACCAAAGGTGACCAGTCACTGGCAACTTGGTTTACCACTTGACTTGTGTGTGAATACTGAACTGTGAGTACACTATTGATCCCCAGTCCAACCCGGCATGCCACCTCCAGCAGCCATTACTCCTTTGTACCAAAAAGGGCCCCGGGACTACACCTCCCCTACCCGTGGAGGGGATCCCATCTTGCTGCCCCGCTCCATCAGCCCCGGGCGCCCCATCACCAGGCAGCAGCGGTGTCACCATCCCTCACCTCAACCCACGAGTGGCGTCACCAACACATCAATCCCCTGTAAAAATCCCCTTCCGACGGTTGTGAGGACGGATGGCTGTGCGAGCCCGGGTCTGGTCACCACTCGAGCCGCAGCAGCGAACCCGGATCCGAGCGGCCCCAGAAGTGGCAGCAGCCCTCGCCCGCAACACATATATATATATATATATATATATATATATATATATATATATGTCAGTACATTTACAGGTAAGTTATGGCTCACAAGCAGGCACACAGATGTATCAATTACCTTGGGGTTGAGGATTTGGCCCATGCAGGGGGGTACTGTGTGGGGCCAGGGACGTTTCAGGTATCCTCCACTACATGAATGAAGCATGTGACCACCAGAAGAAATACAAAGCACAGACCCCTGCACCTAACTTTTATCTTTTCTGTCTTGGGCTCATACGGCCCCCCCTCGTGACATGATCATGGCTGGGAATTCCCTTCCCCGCTACTGGCTGAGAATAATCTGTTATATTTCCCAGCATTACTCCGCTTCTGAGCGTCTCACCTGGAAGATATGACCATCATTTTTATTGTTGATAATTGCTCTCCTTTTTGATAGGAAATATGAGATTTCTGCGGCTTCCTGTGGCCAGTTATTCATTCTGGCTGTTCCACACATCGCAAGATTAATATGAAATATGCGTGGCGTACGCCTTTTGGTTCTGAAGTCATTAATATAAACATTGTGGTCGTAAGGTGTGCAGCATTTTTTCATAATTCCTCTATGACTTCTCAGACTAACCGTCTCTAACAGCTCCTGGGGGTCTGTCATAGGATCCTCTGGGTATAATGGAATCTGTCACCCTACTAGGGCCTGTGTTAAACGGGAAGGGGAGATAGCTGTTCACACGTGAGAGCAGGATGAAAGTGGGAACAGGAGAATGCTTTTTACATGTGGGAGCAGGATGAAAGAGTTCTTCCATGGAACAAAAGGGTGAGGGCTAATTAAGGAAGGAACCATGAATGGGACAATTTCTGGCCCTATTCCATAACCTCTACACAGTCATAACTCTCATCATATCTCAGCAAAATCGTCACAGCGGTGTACCCCCCAGTGCTGTATACTCCCTAGTGTGTGTACCCCCCTCATGCTCTGTTCCCCCTAGTACTGTGTGTACCCCCTAGTACTGTGTTTATCCCCCCTCATGCTGTGCACCCTCTAATACTGTGTGTACCCCCCAGTGCTGTGTACCCCCTCGGCGTTGTGTAACCCGCCACTGCTGTCCATGCTCCCTGGTGTCTATGCTCCCCCAGTGCTGTCTACACCACCTAATGCTGTCCCTACTGCCACCAGTGCCACCTAATGCAGTCCATGCTAACGTCAGTGCTGTCCATTCCCCCTTATACAGTCCGTGCTCCCCAGAGCTGTGTGCCACTCATCAATACTGTGCACCCCCCAGTGCTCTGTACTTGCCACTGCTGTCTGTACCCTCCCACTCCTGTCTATGCCCCCCAGTGCAGTCCGTGCCCTCCTGATGATGTCTATGCTCCCCCAGTCCAGTCTGTGCCTCCCTAGTGCTGCCACCTAGTGCTGTTCGTGCTACTGCCAGTGCTGTCGGTACCTCCATCAGTGCTGTTCGTGCCGCCACCAGTGCTGTCCATACCCCCCCTGCTGATTTCTGTGCCCCAGCATTTCCTGTGATGTATACACCCCCAGCCTCTCCTGTGATGTACATGCCCCAGCCTCTCTTGTAGCCTCTCCTATGATGTGTATGCCCCAGCCCCTCCTGTGATGTACATGCCCCAGCCTCTCCTGTGCTGTGTATGCCCTAGCCTCTCCTGTGATGTGTATGCCCCAGCCTCTCCTGTGATGTGTATGCCCCAGTCTCTCCTGTGATGTGTATGCCCTCAGCCTCTCCTGTGATGTATATGCCCCAGCCCCTCCTGTGATGTATATGCTCCCAGTCTCTCCTGTGATGTGTACTCCCAGTCTCTCCTGTAATTTATGTGCCTGAGCGTCTCCTGTGATGTGTACATGCCTCCAGCCTCTCCTGTGATGTGTACATGCCCCCAGCCTCTCCAGACTGAGACAAACCTGGAAAAGCAATTGTGAGAAACAAAATGATCAATATCACCTAACATCACAACCGCACCAAAGAGAAGCAGCTCCAGCCACCACAGTAGAGGTGAGTTAATCAAATGTTTGACCAAATATAGCCGCGTAATTTTCAAGTTGATAATTTTGTGCGGCCCCCGATGGCTGTGGATGGATGTTTATTGCATTAAATGCACCAGTTGCAATTTACTTTATATGGGTTGTATGGTGAGGAAACTTAAAGTGCGGTTTAATAAACATATTAGAGATATCTGTAATTCACAAGGTACTGTCATTACTACCAGACACCTTTCAGCTGCATCCAAACATTTTGTTTTACATCATAACTGCAATACTGATTCCTTGCGTGTTTTTGGTCTAGAAATAGTGAAGGTTTCTCCTCGTGGTGGTGATATCCAACATCAGGTTCTCACACGTGAGGCCTTTTGGATATTTAATTTGGGAACCAGAATACCCAATGGTCTTAATCTGAGACGAGATGTCATGTTTATTATTATTATTAAATTATGGTAGATAATGTTTGCATGTATTTTTCGCCTATTGAGAGTTTTTATTTGTTTTTTTTACATATATATACACTTCACATGTTTGTATATGGTTTTTATTGTTCATTGTATTTGATGTTTTGGTTTGTATGTGTTTTTGCTTTTTTTTCCTTTTTTTGCATATTATCTACCCTGTGACAGCACATGTGTTTCATTAATTACACCCACTCCTCCCATTGGTGGGGTGGGTTTAAAAGCTTATGGGTAATGTTTACTCACTTAGGCTTGACAAAGAACGCAGGTAGCGTTCGAAACGCATTGCCGCACCTGGGCTCCTCATCCTCTCCATTTTTGTAATGAAAATAATTTTTTACAATTTTCCACAATAAAGTTTGTACGAGATTTTATTATATTCCAGAAGCTGGATTTTTTCTTCTTCAACGGCATTCCTGCACCTTCAGAGTGTATCCTTGCATGCCGGATCTTGCCACAGCTGAGCTGGATCAATCTTCTACTCTTTAACAGTCAATACCTCCTGTTTAGTGGCAGGCTGATTAATAATGTCCAAATCCAACTTATCAATAACAGGAAGATGTAATTTTTCTAAAAAGGTGTTAATCAACTAATCCACTGTGAAGTAAGCTGAAATTGATTGGGAATGTCTTTCAGATTATATAAATCCAAGTAGTAGCTGCAAAAGCCTCAGCAATGTCACCAGGATGTTTGCATAGTGAACCCGACTTGTTGTTAATCGCCAGAATTCTCGTTTTTTGTCTATCTTGTTTCAGCCTCTGCAACATCAATTTACTCGGTTTATTAATAGAGTGATAAAAACGTGTCTTACTAGCTAGTTGCACCTGACTGAGCTCTCCAGCCAAGCAAGATCTCAATTGTAACCGCAGCTCCATTAGTTGTGAGTGAAACCTTTGGGTTGGTCGTAGAATCTGGAGACTCTCTACTTGTGCTATTTCCTTACTTAAAGCTTTGATTTTTTTCTGATTTTTTTTACGGTTCCTTTTGTTAAGTTCAATTAAAATCCCTCTGATAAATGCCTTATGCGCGTTCCATAACAGGTGAGGTTGGACACTACCTGTGTCATTATCTTTGAAGAACTGAAACAGAGCTGTCTCGATGTCTTTCCTATATTTCTTATTTTGTAATAGATAGCTGTTGCATCTCCAAATTCTCGGACAATTATTAGCGAAGATTCATTAACTTCAAAAATTATTGGGGAACGATCCGACCAGGTTCTCAAGCCTATTTGCATGGATGTAAAAAAATTAATATTGGCAATAATAATAATAATAATATTATTATTAAGTTTTATTTCAATAGTGCCAACATATTCCGCAGCGCTTTACAATTAAGAGGGGACATGTACAGACAATATGAGACAATACAAAATAACAAAATTAAGATACCAGGAGGAGTGAGGGCCCTGCTCGTAAGCTACAGTCTATGAGGAAATAGGGGAAACACAAAATGTGAATGGGGGGGGACAAAAGCTTGTCATATATGGTCCAGCCATCGATTTAATAGGGTATTCAAAACCAGCTGCATGAACCCGTCGGTGAGAATTTATACAGGTACAGGGGACAAGAACTGGAAGTAAATTTTTTGAAGGGCAGAAAGGGACTAGATTAGATCAGGGCAGTGAGGTGATAGGCTAGGCCAGTGATGGCGAACCTATGGCACGCGTGCCACCAGGGGCACGCAGAGCCCATTCTGCTGGCACACGTGCTGTCGCCTGATCCTGCAGGTTTGATCTGCTGGTGCAGTCGCGTCGGCAGAACAAAGCTGTGTTTCAGTGGAGGAGACATTTCTCCTTGCTCTGACACTCCTCCTCCCCCGGCTGCAGGTGTGTTGCCTAGGAGACGGAGGAGCGTCAGTGAGCGGCGCCGGCGTAATGACGTCTTCTGGCCACGTGGGAACTGAGGACCCAGCGGCGCGCAGCGGGGGAGTGTGTGCAGGAAGGTAAGTTGTGTGTTGCTTTTTTTTTTTATTTTTTTTTTATATAACTCGTGTGCGGCTGTGCCAAGGTGGGGGGGGGCAGCATGGTGTGGGAGAGAACACACATGCCAGCGTGGGGTGGGGAGAACGCACATGCCAGGGTGGGGTAGGGGAGGATGCACATGCCAGGGTGGGGGTGGGGGAACGCAGATGCTAGCATGGGGTGGGGGAACGCACATGCCAGCATGGGGTGGGGGTGGGGGAACGCACATGCCAGCGTGGGGTGGGGGTGGGGGAGAAAGCACATGCCAGCGTGGGGTGGGAGAACGCACATGCCGGGGTGGGAGTGGGGAAACGCACATGCCAGCGTGGGGTGGGGGTGGGGGAACGCACATGCCAGCGTGGGGTGGGGGTGGGGGAACGCACATGCCAGCGTGGGGTGGGGGAGAACGCACATGCCAGCGTGGGGTGGAGGAGAACGCACATGCCAGCATGGGGTGGGGTGGGGGAGAACGCACATGCCAGCGTGGGGTGGGGGTGGGGGAGAACGCACATGCCAGCGTGGGGTGGGGGTGGGGGAACGCACATGCCAGCGTGGGGTGGGGGTGGGGGAACGCACATGCCAGCATGGGGTGGGAGAACGCACATGCCTGTGTGGGGTGGGGGAGAACGCACATGCCAGCATGGGGTGGGGGTGGGGGAGAACACACATGCCAGCGTGGGGTGGGGGTGGGGGTGGGGGAACGCACATGCCAGCGTGGGGTGGGGGAGAACGCACATGCCAGCATGGGGTGGAGGTGGGGGAACGCACATGCCAGCGTGGGGTGGGGGAGAACGCACATGCCAGCATGGGGTGGGGGAGAATGCACATGCCAGCATGGGGTGGGGTTGGGGGAACGCACATGCCAGCATGGGATGGGGGAACGCACATGCCAGCATGAAGTGGGGGTGGAGGAACGCACACACCAGCATGGGGTGGGGGTGGGGGAACGCACACGCCAGCATGGGGTGGGGGAGAAACACACATGCCAGCATGGGGGGGGATGACATGCATGCCATGATGGGGGGGCATGCATGCCAGGATGGGGAAACATGCACGCCAAGATGGAGGAAACATGCATGCCAGGATGGAGGAAAAATGCATACCAGGATGGGGAAAACATGCATGCCAGGATGGGGAAAACATGCAAGCCAGGATGGAGGAAACATGCATGCCAGAATGGGGAACAATGCATGCCAGGATGGAGGAAACATGCGTGCCAGGATGGGGAAAACATGCATGCCAGGATGGGAAAAACATGCATGCCAGGATGGGGAAAACATGCATGCCAGGATGGGGAAAACATGCATGCCAGGATGGGGAAAACATGCATGCCAGGATGGAGGAAACATGCATGCCAGGATGGAGAAAACATGCATGCCAGGATGGGGAAAACATGCATGGCAGGATGGAGGAAACATGCATGCCAAGATGAGGAAACATGCATGCAAAGATGAGGAAACATGCATGCCAGGATGAGGAAAACATGCATGCCAGAATGGAGAAAACATGCATGCCAGGATGGGGAAAACATACATGGCAGGATGGAGGAAACATGCATGCCAAGATGAGGAAAACATGCATGCCAGGATGAGGAAAACATGCACGACAGGATGGGGAAAACATGCATGCCAGAATGGGGAACAATGCATGCCAGGATGGAGGAAACATGCATGCCAGGATGAGGAAACATGCATACCAGGATGGGGAAAACATGCATGCCAGGATGGAGGAAACATGCCACGATAGGGTACATTTACCAGGAAGGGGAACATTTACCAGGAAGGGGAGCATGCTAGGAAGGGGGACATTTAGCTGGATGGGGGTACATTTACCTGGATGGGGGTAAATTAACCAGGATTGGGAACATTTACCAGGAATGGGGTACATCCCAGGATGGGGTACATTTACCAGGATGGAGGACATTTACCAGGATGGAGGACATTTACCAGGATCAGGTATATGTACCAGGATGGGGCCATGATAGGGACAAATATACCAGAATATAGGAAATATATATCAGGATGGGGGACATGTTTACCAGGAAGTGGCCCAGGGAGGGGGACATAACCACACAATGAAGGGGAGGGTAGCAACTCGTACGTCTTTATGGGATTTCAAGATGTTCAGACTTTGAAATCTAGATGTGGATTACAGGGTGACATCTGATTGCATTCCAGGCTAAAATCTCTAATATGCTGCAATTTTTTCCAGAAAGATCAATCCAACTGCTGTGTCTGGAAAGGGCTCAGCTTCAATGTGTGGTAAGCATGCATGAGCGTGATGCCCCCTGCTGAAGAGAAGAGAAGACTGCAAAGGTAAGGTTACAATCAATTATTTACATAATAGGATTGGTTGGCACTTCGGAAAAAATATTGGGTTTAGGGCTACAGTTTGGGCACTCGGCCTGTAAAAGGTTCGCCATGACTGGGCTAGGCAATGTGTTATGATCTGGAACCATGGAAGACCACCACAAATCATTGGTAGAAGGTGACAAGAGCATTGGCAACTAATCTGGCCGCCATCCCCTTACTAACCATCACAACTAGAAGTAGCCGAGGGGTGAACTAACATCCTGTGCACCGCGAACCCAGCCGGAGAACTAACTATCCTAAAGGTAGGAAAGATGAATAACTCTCTGCCTCAGAAAATAGACAAGAATAGCAAGCCCCCCACAATAAAAGACTGCGGTGATATAGGAAAAACACAATACACAGATAGATGACAGGATTAGCAAAAGGTGAGGCCCCCACTGACTAAAATAGGAAAGGACAGGAAAGGGACTGATGGTGGCCAGAGAAAAACCCTGCAAAATACCAACTTCCTGATAGTACAAAAAGGCCTTCAGATCGCACGATCTGAACTCCGTCCTATACCAGGTGCCCTTGTCATACCAATGAACAGAAAACAAGAATCATAACAAATTCAACAAGCCACAAACACATGGACCCAAAGGAGCTATACTCCACACAGAACTGCAGGGAGTTCCCCAGCAAAGACTAAAGGCCCAGTCACACTAAACAACTTACCAGCGATTCCAACAATGATACAACCTGATAGGGATCGCTGGTAAGTTGCTAGGAGGTCGCTGGTGAGATGTCACACTAAGCGACGCTCCAGCGATCCCACCAGCAACCTGACCTGGCAGGGATCGCTGGAGCGTCGTGGAAGCATGCTGCGCTTGGTAACTAAGGTAAATATCAGGTAACCAACCCGATATTTACCTTGGTAACCAGCGCACACCGCTTAGCGCTGGCTCCCTGCACACCTAGCTACAGTACACATGGGGTTAATTACCCAATGTGTACTGCAGCTAGCCAGCTACTTGTGCAGAGAGCAGGGAGCCGCGCACACTGCTTAGTGCTGGCTCCCTGCTCTCCTAGCTACAGTACACATGGGGTTAATTACCCGATGTGTACTGCAGCTACGTGTGCAGAGAGCAGGGAGCCGGCACTGATAGCTGAGAGCGGCGGACGCTGGTAACGAAGGTAAATATCGGGTAACCAAGGTAAGGGCTTCTTGGTTACCCGATGTTTACCGTGGTTACCAGCGTCCGCAGAAGCCGGCTCCTGCTGCCTGCACATTTAGTTGTTGCTCTGTCGCTGTCACACACAGCGATGTGTGCTTCACAGCGGGAGAGCAACAACTAAAAAATGGCCCAGGACATTCAACAACAACCATCGACCGCACAGCAGGGGCCAGGTTGTTGCTGGATGTAACACCAAGCAACATCGCTAGCAAGTTGTGCATCAGCAGCGATGTTGCTAGCGATGTTGCTTAGTGTGACGGTACCTTAAGGGGAAAAATTCCTGCATGCAAAAAAACTGAAAACAACTACAGCAAATGACAAACCCAGATAAGCAAAAGAACCAGACAATAAATAAAGAGCAAGCACTTATCTGGGGTAGATGTGGTGTGGAGCAGGATGAAGCAAGCTGGTGATACAAAGAACAAATGACATCCGGCACCGCCTGCAATCAGACTAGGATTTAAATAAGCAGAGAGTTAGCAAAGGAAACGCCCATAGCACAACACACCTGGTCCAAGTCCAAACCATTCCTGGCCACCAGAGGGAGCCTCCAAGCAGCCAAAACATAACTAACATTCAAAACAGCAATGGGAGTATGCAATGGGATGTCGCTAGCGTTCGCACCCTCCCCCATCGTTTGTGCGTCACGGGCAAATCGTTGCCCATGGCGGACAAACTCACTGCTACCCGTCACACATACTTACCTTCCTAACGATGTCGCTGTGCCAGGCGAACAGCCTCCTTTCTAAGGGGGCGGTTCATGTGGCGTCACAGCGACATCACACGGCAGGCGTCCAATTGAAGCAGAGGGGCAAAGAGCAGCCGCAGGAAAGTCACGCCCCCCTCGTTGCCGGAGGACGCAGGTACGGTGTTGTTCATCGTTCGTGGAGTGTCACACGTAGCGATGTGTGCTGCCTCAGGAACAACGAACAACCTGCGTCCAGAACAAGGAACGATATTTCGGAAATGTACGACGTGTCAACGATCAACGATTTGGTGAGTATTTTACATAGTTAGCGGTTGCTCGTAAGTGTCACACGCAACAATATTGCTAACGAGGCTGGATGAGCGTCACGAATTCCGTGACCCCAACGACATCTCGTTAGCGATGTCGTTGCGTGTAAAGCCCCCTTTTGAATTAAATCAATTCTGCAAAAGATTGGTGTGAATGAGAATAAAATGTGTACTCCCTAGACGTTGTATTCAGGCAGCGGAAAACATCCAATAACTCCTCCGTTGCCAGCCAAGAATATGAAGTCTGGAATCTAAGTCTAGTAGTAGAACTGGAGTCAACTAACTTATTTGGGTTTTTTCTTTTACAACTGGCATGAGTCTGTTTAGAAAAGGGATCTGGCCAGTATTAGGTGCATAAAGAGTAACAAGAGTGTAAAGAACGTTATTAATTTTACATACCAGAATAATATATCGACCAGAACCATCCTCATGCTTATCTATAAGTTCAAAGGACACCGAGTCTCTAACCAATAGGACAACTCCCGCCTTTTTCTTTTTGCCATATGAAAAGAATTTATGGGGAAAATGTTTATTCTCAAATCTAGGGATAGTATCTCTTTTAAATTTGGTTTCCTGAACACCTATGACGTCCAATTTACTTTCAGTTAGATATTTCTAAAGCATGAATCTGCGCTGAGTGTCGTCAACAAAAAGGATAAGTCAGGTTAACAAAAATACTGAATGCAAACATATGAAACATAGCAGTCTCTGAAACAAAGAGCATCCTGGAGAAAAAATAAAACCTGTAAAGGAGGGAAATAAAAGGTAAACAGAACACACAAAAAAAATGTTAAAGTCACTATAAGTGAAACAGTAAATATCACCATCTTCTTAGCCTCTTCTATCCAGATGGAGTTACAAATCCTCGATTGTCAAGGAAAACTCCTATGGGAACAGAGTCAATAGGCCAAAGTCCTGCCATACTCTCTCTTGGTAATGTTTGCCATTATAACTTTTGTGACAACCCTTGGTGCTACCGCCAACTCGAATGGAAGGGCTTTGTACTAAAAATGATTGATCCTCCCATTCATGAGCAGAGCTACTCTGAGGAAACTTTGAAACCACACATCTTTGGGTACATCCTTTAAGTTTAGAACTGCCATGTGACAATTCAGGAACAGAGCTTTTACTGTGATTTCATAGACAACATCTTGAAAGTCTGCATCTGTAAATAGTTGTTCATGCTGTTTCGATTTATTATTGTACGGAAAGTGTTGTCATTTAAAACAAAAAAGGGGGGGGGGGAGTAACCCCCTCTTATTGTGCAGGAACTTCCAAGAGGTCCGTCTTCGGTGCCAGACTCTGTACTTCTGCCTCTAAAGCCAACTGCTCCCTAGTAAGGCTCTTCGAGGTGTAAGGACAAACCTGTGCAGGGGGCAGGGGTGTCTTACAAAATGGTAGCCTCAGGTCTGATCTTATGAGGTCAAGAATCTGTTTGAGGAGATCCTTTCCCAGGCACGAAGGAAAAAGGAAAGTCTTTCTCCTACCTGGTGGGATACGTCATTGGAAGGGGAGGACTTCTTATTATCTTGGGAAGGGCCTCTGAGCATGAAACCTATCCCAGCTTTCTTTTGGTTAGACCAACTGCTCTGGTCTCTAGGAGGACCTTTCTGGCTATATCTCTTCTCTCAAAGGATCTTTTAAATGTAGGAAAGAACAACCCGGAAAGCCCTTTCTGTTGCCTGCCTTCTCCAAAATGTCGTCCAGAACTAAAGAAAAATTCCCCTTGAGACGGAATTGAGCAGACCTTTGATTTTCCTTGCATGTCACCTGGCCAACACTTTAACCACAGGGCTCTTGTGGCGGCATTAGATAAGGCCACTGATATAGCTGCTAGTCTTGTTGAGTCACAAGAGGCATAAGAGAGAAAGGTTGCTGCTTCATGCATAAGGCCGGGGTCACACTTGCGTGTGACTCATGAAAGTGTCGGATCGCTATGCCCAAACCGGCTGCGGCTCTCCTGACAGAAGTGGGTAAGCATCATAGAAATACATACAGCGGAGCCGCTCCTGGCAGAAGAGAAGCCGGCCGGTCCGGGCAGTGCGATCCGATACTCACACAAGTCACACGCAAGTGTGACTCCAGCCTTAGGAATTGAGGACAGGATGTTCTCTCTAGGTACTTTTACTTTAAGCTGGTCCTCTTACTGATCCAACCAGACTGCAAGGGATCTAGCAGTGCAGCTTGCTGCTATTGCTGGTCTTAAGGCCCCGGAGAGGATTCCCAGGAATTTTTGAGAAAATGGTCGGCCTTTCTGGCTAGAGGATCTTTAAGAGATCTCGTGTCTTCAAAGGGCAACGAAAACATTTTAGATGCCTACACTGCTGACGCACATAGTTTTGGGGCCTTGTCCCAGTATGAAAAAACAGCTTCTTCAAATGGATATTTCCTTTTGAACGCTGAGCGAATAGAGCCCCTCTTATAGATTTTACTCAAGTCACTTGAAATCAGGGTCTGCACATTATCAATAACGAGGAAAGCACGTCACTTCTTTTGCTCCAGGCCCCCAAAAATAACATCCTGTGCAGAACGCTGAGCTTGCTCCTGAAATGCCCATGGTGGACCTGACAGCTTTTACAAGCCTACTTGTATTTGCTATAGGAAAACACTGTTGTCCCCCTGTGTCACTATCTGATGTCAAGGAAGAAAAGGAATCCAAGAATGCACACTCGCCCTCCGACTTGTCTGACTCCTCAGAATAGGGGAAGAATGCCTGGATCTTTTAAGACTATCCTTTCCTCTGCGTGACAGGAAGTTCAGGGAGCTCCTAGTGTTGAGGAGAGCCATTAGATCAAATACTGAATTTACCTTTGTATGCAGAGGATTGTGAGAAGTGTGTTCAATGAAATCGATTTTCTATACATAAGCCAGGTTTTCAGATATAACTAAGATGGCCACCGATGACATAACAGACACTACCATCAGCATTGATCCACCAGATGATGACAGACCCTCCCATCAGCATCACCATGGATCCATCCAATGACGTCATAGACCCGCCCACCAATCAGCTCATGGACTAACACATTATTCAACCCACTGACCAATGGACACATCCAAGTGTGCTCGCTGTAGAGCCGACCATGCCCCTGTCCTAGGTTATATAAAGGCATGCTCTTGAATAAATCAGGCAGTTCTGAGCCACCTCTGACCGAGGAAAGATGAATATCCGACTGTGTGTCTGATGTCATTTGTCAAGCATGCACTCGATCCACACCAATTAGGCCAGGCAGTAGGCAACACGTGATCTCTGATTAAGAGTTCACCCTAACACTAACCTTTGCCCTAATAATAAATCTTAAGTCACAAGCAAACCCGGGGGTTTCCTCACACAGGGTCTGCTCTATATATCCTTGGCAGAGTGTCTTTGGCCAGCAATTGGCTAGCTCCTGCCTACAGAGAGCGCACTCCTTGTGTTTGGATTTTGATGTACACTTCCTAGGTTTCGCCTGTATCTACAATGACAAGAAGAAGCACAAAGACCTCTTCACAAAGTGAACTTGCACAAAGATCACTTACCATTCAGATGTAAAGAGAGGGTACTAGATCAGGAGGAGGAATAATATCGCCTGACAAGCCTCCCCTGGAGTTTTGTTTTCTATTGGGTCTGCTAAAACTATGGCTTTGCGGGGTGGATCTGGTGACACTCCTCCCAGAGCGTTTCCCCCCAGACCCAGTGCCACTGCTGTCCCAACGTTGCTGAAGCTGCTGCAAGGTCTTCTGCCACTTCTGCGAGGGATGGTCTGTAGCTCAGACATAGGATGCTGCTGCTCCTGATCCATCCTGCTGGAGGAGTCAGACTGGAGCATACCACCAATCCAGCAGTCTCCCATTTTTATATATGCAGGGCGCTCGACAGTCCTCTTCAGCATGCCTCCCAGTCCACCAGGCTTAAGGGTGCTGACATTATTGGTCATGCCGCATCATCAGGGAGCACCGGTGGATACTCCCTGCATTCGCAGACCGATGACACATGGTGGTGGTTTCCAGACAAGATGATGACGACGAACATGCCCGCACACAAGAGAAGCCTCCTGAGCCCGCTGTGGCACTTCCAAAAGAGCTGCCTGTCCTGACCGACCAGGGCTGAGTAAGCTCCAACTTCTATTTCAACCACCGTTCTTCATCCAATGGTTTCTAATTAAAGGACAGGAAACAAACTGATGTGGGGAGAGGTATCACCCTTTTTATCCTTTATGTTTCCTGTCTTTGAAGGGTGGATCCCCTCTCTTGTGGTGCTGTCATGGGCGCTTGAAAAAAAGACAATGCGGTGCTATATCTTAGTGTAGTAGGTAGTTAGTATACTTATAGCGAAGAGTGAAGAATTTTGCTCTCACCTAGGAGTAGTACATACATGTGAATCAAAAAGCCATTCCAGGAGTTCCAATGTGCTGCAGGAAAATCCTCCAGTGGGGATCCAAACAGAGGAAATGCTCCAGAAAAATAGATTGGTAATAGCGTCTCTGTCTCCAATGGCAATGTAGTAGTGGATTAAGGGAGATCAATATCCCAGATTTCAATAAAAATAATTAAAACTAAGAAGATACAATGCAATGCATTTCGGCTGGGAACCAGCCTTCTTCAGGCATATAACCAGAGCTGTGGAGTCGGAGTTGTACTCAGCGTCCATTTTGGTGGAGTCAGTCAGTATAAAATAGACCGCAAATATTTCAAAAGACTGACCTGCACATCCTACAAGTGTGTATAGGTGCCAGCTGAAAAAACCTAGCAAATACAAAATGGATACAGCCGCACACTAAATGCCATCAATGTATAAGGGAACTCTGGTACTGCATTACTGCTATATGAAAAAATGAGATTTTTAGTTTATGAATTGGCCAATGCATGTAAGCCCGGAAACCAAACGGCAAGGTAAATCTCAATATTCCGGGTCCCTAACTAAAATGCCACTATCTAGGTTAAAACATCCATGTCTGGGCAGCTAGACTAAAAATCTAACTTGAAATGCCACTATCTGGACTAACCTCCATGTCTGGGCAGCTAGGACTCCTGGTATAAGGATTGTGAACACAGCCTGGTGTATAGGGCGGAGTGCTCAGTCAGAAAAAAACTCACTGCAAATATTTCAAAAGACTGACCTGCATATCCTACAAGTGTGTATAGGTGCCAGCTGAAAAAACCTAGCAAATACAAAATCTCATTTTTTCATATAGCAGTAATGCAGTACCAGAGTTCCCTTATACATTGATGGCATTTAGTGTGCGGCTGTATCCATTTTGTATTTGCTAGGTTTTTTCAGCTGGCACCTATACACACTTGTAGGATGTGCAGGTCAGTCTATTGAAATATTTGCAGTGAGTTTTTTTCTGACTGAGCACTCCGCCCTATAAACCAGGCTGTGTTCACAATCCTTATACCAGGAGTCCTAGCTGCCCAGACTTGGAGGTTAGTACAGATAGTGGCATTTCAAGTTAGATTTTTAGTCTAGCTGCCCAGACATGAATGTTTTAACCTAGATAGTGGCATTTTAGTTAGGGACCCGGAATATTGAGATTTACCTTGCCGTTTGGTTTCCGGGCTTACATGCATTGGCCAATTCATAAACTAAAAATCTCATTTTTTCATATAGCAGTAATGCAGTACCAGAGTTCCCTTATACATTGATGGCATTTAGTGTGCGGCTGTATCCATTTAGTATAAAATAGACCGACTCCTAAAATATATAATAAATTGAGTACAGCGGTTCAATGCAGAATGTGATGAATATTTTTTCATAAGTTTTTGAGAAAGTTATGAAAAGTCCTATAAATGTCTGTTCTATTTCTGACCAAAGAATCTAGGTTTTTAGTTGAGATGAATCTGTGCTGCACTTCTGCTACATGATATAAGTACATATTGAAGCTCCTCTTCTACAGATAAGGGTAAAAACAAAGACACAAAGAATGCCCAATCATCTCAAACTGCTAGAGACTCTAGAGTGAACAGGAAAGTAGGATTAAGGTAAGTACTTCCTACAGCAAGTCTAAACTTTCAATGAACAGCAAAATAATCCTTTAGAATGAGATGATCTTGTCGAAGCAGCTTCACATCTCTCTCCTATTTATCACATGCGCTGTGTTGTGCACACGCTGCAGCTGGAAATAAGAGATAGTTTGCAAGAAGGACATGCTGCAACTCTGATTGGCAAAGTGAGGAAATTGGTTATTTCTACCAGAACCCCTAAAATTGACTCCATCTTCAAGAGACGTGCCGGAAAAGGAGTAATTGTCGATCAAATCACTCGGTGAGGCAGCACTTATTTAATGATTGAGCGATTGCTTGAGCTGAAACCCTTTCTTATAGACATGCCCAACCCTCAGGTATCACTAAATGAAGACCAATTGACAGAGGAGGAAGGAATTGCTTCATCACCCATTTACAATGACTATAAAATTACAAGATGACGATTTAGCGCCCGGCATTTTCATAAAGAAGTGGGAGAACTTGCTATTTTGCCCATCCCAAAAAGGAGGTTTAATCGCAGATGGCATTGCTGCTTCAATGAAAGGGAGAGAGACACTGCTATTAGAAAATGAAATTCTTCTAGCAGCTATGTACGTGGATCCAAGTCATCGTATATTGTTAGATGATCACCAGCTTATTAAAGGAAAAGAAGCTTTGACAGAGGTAGCAGTTAGGCCGGCGTCACACAGTACGATCTATCATACGATTGCACAAGCGATCGTACCCGCCCCGGTCATTTGTGCGTCACGGGCAATTAGTTGCCTGTGTCGCACAAAGTTGTTAACCCCCGGTCACACGCACTTACCTCCCGGACGATGTCACTGTGGGTGGCGAACATCCTCTTCCTGAAGAAGGAGGGACGTTCGGCGTCACAGCGACGCCACACAGCGGCCGCCCAATAGAAGCGGAGGGGAGGAGATGAGCGGGACGTAAAATCCCGCCCACCTCCTTCCTTCCTCATTGCCGGCGGGACGCAGGTAAGCTGTATTCGTCGTTCCTGAGGTGTCACACGGAGCGATGTGTGCTGCCTCAGGAACGACGAACAACCTGCATCCAGGAATGTGACCGATATTTGGAAAATGAACGACGTGTCAACGAGCAACGATAAGGTGAGTATTTTTGCTCGTTAACAGTCGCTCGTAGCTGTCACATGCTACGATATGTCAAACGATGCCGGCTGTGCGTCACGGAATCCGTGACCCCGACGACATATCGCCCGATACATCGTAGCGTGTAACGGGGCCTTTAGGATGAGTGGACTACAGGACTGCCAAGAGCAAGAGAACTTGAATACCATATCTTCAGCCTCATCAGATGAGGAGTGTAAATTTGAAAAGTGATCGTGAAAAAGGATAAAGTGGCGAATCCCATAATTAAAATCTTCATCTTTATTCAGCAAATTTTTAAAACATCATGATGGCTGAATTATAGTCTCAACATACAACAACCAATGATCATATAGATAACTGTTAGCAATAATTACACATATGAAGATCATTTACATAATCACAAGTCACTCCAAGAATTTCTTCAAATGAATCAATACAGATACAATGTGTCATTCCCTTAGGTATATTGTGTCCAATTTTATAATCCAATATAATTCTCTCAATAAAAGTTTTCATCGTACATTTCCCCCTCTAACCTGAGCATCCATTTTCTCTATACCATAAAATGTAAAGTTATGTAGCTCACCATTATGCTTCTGGTGCTAAAATAGCCTTAACATAATAGCCTAAAAATGATTAGGTCAGATTTGAGGTCATCTATGAAGGAGGAGCTGATGGCGGCCATACCATTTCTAAGACAAAATTCATAGACTGCACATGTTATTCCGTACATTTTTGTTGAAAACAGTTTTTTTTTTTTACCACTTACTGCACAGTTTATTGCATATTTACAATTTATTAAAGTTTTCTGTGTTCTAACTTGTATCCAATAAACATATTTTATGTTCTATCTAAACAGGTAGAATAATGCATCATAATAATGACTAAAAGCCGGATGGTACCATTTAAATACAGGAAATCTATCACAAACATGAGTCATATCTGAGGGAGTTGGAGTCGTAGAGTCAGAGTCACAGTTGGAGTCGAAATCAGGGAACTTGAGGAGTTGGAGGTTTAGCTTACTGACTCCACAGCCCTGCATATAACTCAATTTATTTATATCACTCACTCATATAGCACCATTAATTCCGCAGCTTTACAGACATTGTCACCAATGTCCCCATTGGGGCTCACAATCTACATTCCCGATCAGTCTTTGGAGTGTTGCAGGAAACTGGAGGAAACACAGGCAGAACTTATAGACTCCTTGTCGGTGGATTTGACTGAAACATTTGAAAAAATGTCTGCTTTCTTGAGTGTGAGTTCTATGATGTCTAAAAAGATTTGTTATGTATATGTTTTTTTCTGTGTGAGTTTTTGGATGAGTAATCAGATGTGACTTTTGCTGATAACACTTTCCACACACAGAACATAAAAATGGCTTCTCCTTTGTGTGAATTCGTTGAGGTCTGAGAAGAGCTGATTTCTGGGTAAAACATTTCCCACATTCTGAACATGAATATGGCTTCTCCCCTGTGTGGGTTCTTAAATGTTCAGCAAGAGATTTACTGCTAGAATATTGCCCACACTATAAACATAAAAATGTTTTCTACCTTCTGTGAGTTTTTATATGTCCAACAAGATGTTCTTTCCGAATAAAACATTTCCCACATTCTGAACATGAAAATGGCTTCTCCCCAGTGTGAGTTTTTATATGTGCACCAAGACGTGCTTTCTGAATAAAACCTTTCCCACATTCTGGACATGAAAATGGCTTCTCCCCAGTGTGAGTTTTTATATGCAGGTCAAGCTGTGATTTCCGAATAAAACATTTCCCACATTCTGAACATGAAATTGGCTTCACCCCTGTGTGAATTTTTATATGAAAATCAAGCTGTGATTTCCGAATAAAACATTTCCCACATTCTGAACATGAAAATGGCTTTACCCCTGTGTGAATTATTTGATGTCTAAGAACATCCGATTTCTGGGTAAAGCATTTCCCACATTCTGAACATGAATATGGCTTCTCCCCAGTGTGAATTATTTGATGTCTAAAAACATCTGATTTTTGGCTAAAGCATTTCCCACATTCTGAACACGAAAATAGCTTCTCCCCTGTGTGAGTTTTTAGATGTTGAATAAGTTGTGATTTCCAAGTAAAACATTTTACACACTCTGGACAAGAAAATGGTTTTCCTTTGTGAATTATTTTATGTGAAATTAGAGCACACTTTTGGGTAAAACATTTTTCACATTGATTACATGAATATAGATTCTCCTCTGTGTGAGCTTTTAGATGTACAACAAGCTGTGATTTTTGATTAAAACTTATCTCACATTCTGAACAAGAGTATGGCTCCTCCCCTGTGTGAGCTCTCTGTTGCTGTTGATCACTCTGGATTTTATTTTGCTTAACATTCTGTGGTAAATCAGGAGATTGTTCAGAAGCATCAGATGATGGATCTTGGGTGTAAAGGGCTGAGGGTTTTTCTGGGATAATGACTTGCTTTTCATATGTATTCTGTATAATTCCACAATCTTCTGTCAAAAGAATAAAACAGATTTTGTCATTTTTAAACACTGTATCCTATCCTATCAGGACACAATGGGTTATATATAAGAGGTGATGCTCATCTTTCATGTAACCATGAGATTTGTTATGTGATAATAACGCTCTGCCATCTCTGTCTCTTCCTCCTCCTCCCTGGTGAGCAGCATTACCGACCCCCAGAGCAGTAATCTCCATTTGCTCCTGTTATTTGGGTTTATGTCTCCATGTTCTGTATCTGTCACACACTGACATGAGTGTAATGGATTTTTAGTAGGGATGAACGAACGATCCCTGGTTCGGTTTGCCGAACCAAACAAGGGATGCGTTCGCGAACCTTTATTGAACCGAACTCCGAACCTTTATCGAACACCATTGGATTCAATGAGAGGCCAAACTTAAGGCACAGAAAACACCTTTAGGGGGTTGAAAAGCTTCCAAAACAGCAAAAATACATTTTACAGTGTAGCACCACTGTTTTGCCCCACTCATTAGCTTCCTAGGCTATTGATAGAAAAAATATAGAGGTGGATGAGAGACAGGTGTAGGGTTGGTGCTCCCATACCCCTGCTAGTACAGACAAGACACAACTTGGACACCCATCTTGGAGTTTAGAGATTTAAAAACATTTCAGTCAGACAGCAAGACAGTGGCA
Source organism: Anomaloglossus baeobatrachus (assembly GCF_048569485.1). Lineage (NCBI taxonomy): Eukaryota > Metazoa > Chordata > Amphibia > Anura > Aromobatidae > Anomaloglossus > Anomaloglossus baeobatrachus. The sequence goes on along the minus strand of NW_027442054.1, from coordinate 92,896 downwards.
TCAAATGCTCCCCCATTTCTCCAGAGTGTCTTTGCACAGCAGGGAGTTATGGTCCATGCAACACACAGGATGTGGCCTGACATTTCTATTTTAAAAAGTGAGCACACAGTGACCGTGCCTTCTGCATCAGTGCATCCAGGCAGGAATAGTTCCCTAGAAATTTCTGTACAACCAGGTTGAGCACGTGAGCCATGCAATACACATATAATGTTGCCCAAGCGTAGTGTACCTATCAGATTTGCACTGTTATCGCACAAGGCCTTCCCTGGCTCCAGGTTTAGTGGAGACAGCTATTGATGAAACTGGGCCTGGATAGTTGACCACAATTCTGCAGCTGTGTTACTGTGTTCTCCAATGCATATTAATTTAAGCACTGGCAAAAGCCAACTTAAAGACCCTACTTGAAGTCTACACATTTCCAAAAATTAAGGTCAGATAACAGGAAAAGCGGCAATAATTGGCACAGACTACAAATATTCCAACTAAGCAACATGGCTGTGTGGGACCGGCCCTGGAACAGGGCCTGAACCAGCATTTCAACCTACACCAGAGACAGCAAGATAACAGACAGGCGTAGGCTTCTTGATCCCAGACCAATGGAAACTGCAGTCAAAAGAAAATGTTGAAAACTGACTAAGAATATAGATATTTAAAAAACTTTCAGGAAGACCGCAGTACAGTAGCATCAACCTCTCCCCTCCACATAGGGCCTTAAAAGAGCTGGGAGGTACGGTCCATGTGTCGCGGGCGGCGGGGCGCTGCGCTCACTAACGCTCGGGTCCGGCGCTGCTGCTGCTCGGTGGCTTGAGCGGTGGGCCGGATCCGGGGACTCGAGCAGCGCTCCTCGCCCGTGAGTGAAAAGGGGGATAATTGGTTTGGGGAGATTGTCCGTGACGCCACCCACGGTACGTGGTGACAATGGCACCACCGCTGCCGGTGACGGGGATCCCGGGAGAGATGACAGGAGGCAGCGAGGATGTTATCCCCTCCGTGGGTAGGGGGGTTGGTGCTCCCGGGGCCCGATGGTGTGACGGGGAGGCTTGGTTGGTGAGGTGCAGGGTTGCAGAAACAGTGCGCTGCCGGACGGCACTGGTGTACTCACTCAGAAAATCAATGACAAGAGTCTCTGGTAAACCAAACTGCCGGATGGACGGGTCACGCAGCCGGCTGCAGTGCTGATGTTGTGCTTTTCCCGGACGGCTGATGGTGGCTGTCTTTCCCTGCACCTTTGTGTACTGTAATGACTCCGATGGCTTCCCACATGGTAGTCCACTCCCCGGTGTATAGATACCGGAGGAGCCCGTTTGCCCGCAGGCGCTGGCCCTTGGACCTCTAGCCTGTGGCGGTGGCTGTATATCCTCTGGTGCGGACGGTTGCCTTCTAACGGGACTTGGGTTGTTAGGGAACCCCTGGGGTTCCGGTCACACTCGGTATTTGACCTTTGCTGGTGGCTCAAAGCCTGGTCGGGGTCCGATGGCCCTGCCTGTGTGCTAACTTCACTCCGGTCCCCGGTTCGGTACCGGTGGGCCACTGCCCAGCCCCGGTCCTACGGTTCTGCGGAGATCTGTCACTCCTGCAGACGGCCACCACCGCCTGCCAACCTTGCTGTAGGTGCCTGGGCTCCAACCCAGACACTTGCAGAGTTTACTCCTTCCAATTTCACTGCCTGACACAATCTGTGTCTGAACTGAACTTCACTCCTTTTCCCGCCTCCAGGACTGTGAACTCCTCGATGGGCGGGGCCAACCACCTGGCTCCGCCCCACCTGGTGTGGACATCAGCCCCTGGAGGGAGGCAACAAGGATTTTTGTTTGGCTAATGTTACTCTCTGAGGGTGGGGGTGTGTAAAGTGTAATGTCTGTGACCACCTGGCTAGTCCAGGGCGCCACACATGCAACACATAAGCTGTGGCCCAGCATTTTAATTTTAAAAATTAAGAAATGCTTGAGCGACTGGTGTCCCAGAAGACTGGCACTACAGACAAAAATCTCTGTGTGTGAGGTGGAAAGAAAGGGTATCTTTTTCATGTATACTATAACGACATCATCAGACTTGGAGTGACTCATTTGCACCCTAGTATGGCAATGTTGCTGCCCTTGCATACACAGATGAATGAAGACTCCATTTGGGAATTGCCACATAACTTCCTCAGCTAACCTTCTTATCTGCTGAGCTACACAGTTGCGTGCCTCTGGGTTCACATCAAGTGGGATCTACAACGTCATCATCAGGCTCTATGTTGACCTACTCCTCTTCCTGACCTGATATCAGAGGACAGTAAGTGTGCGCCTCAGGTATCTGAGTGTCATCATCATCACCTCCACCCGGGGGTGGAGGTGATCCAGCGCTTGACATCCACTCCAGCACCAACTGGTTTTCATTAATTATTATTATTATTTATTATTAGAGCGCCATCTATTCCAGCCTCATCTTTATCAGCATCATTTCAAAGTTGATGCGATATGCGGCTGCAAAAAAAATCTAGTGGAGTAGGCTGTCCAGTAACGGAAGTTATTCTCATTTCTCTTGGGATAGGATGAGGCGGTGTTTGCTCACAAGACCTTTGACTAACAGAACTTCCCACACATACATCTCCGACACCCCGCCTATTCCACCTTCCACAACAACCTCGCCGTTATTTACCACTCATGGTTGATGTACCCTTCCCCTTCCAAACTAATGTTTCACAACCCTATGCCCACACCTGTCAGGCACCTCACACAAATTATTAATTATTTCCAGACTTAGTCAATATTGAAAAAGCAATAAAAAGTACCACTACGTACAAATCCCTTTCACTGAGTAATTTGGAGCCGACACGGAAAATTGCCAAGAAGACCCTTTCAGCTTGTTCAAGAGCAAATTTTCAGCAGGCATGAATAAGAAAACCTATAATGTATTTCACTGCATAATTTTGAGAGGGAATTAAAATTGCCAAGAAGAACTTTTCAGCTAGTTGCCTAAAAAATTTACAGCAGGCCAGGGACTGCTAACATGCCATACCTATAAATGTGTTTGCGTTAGTTGGAGCAGCTAGTAAACTAATGATAGATAAAGAATAGAGGTGTGAACATATGGACCAAAAATAGCAAAAACCTCTAAAAAAAAAAATAGACCTTTATTAGATAAATATGTAAAATCCCAGGCAAACAACACAAAGTGGTGTGTACAATCTACACCACGGTAACGTATAGGCAGGAAATAGCAGTGGTAAAAATAAGTGATGACCTCTACAGGTCAGGGCATATGTATTCCAGTAGTGTTATTACGGAAATTGGCCTTGCCCTACATTCAACACTGCCTTTACTTATGAATGTGATACATGGTTTTGTGTCTGCACTTCCACTTTAATGGGGTTTTTGGTGGAGGGTACATATCTAGTGGCAGAGTAGGTAGTAATAGGGAGAGCCACCGAGGAACGGGGCATCATGTAAATTAGGGTGGTATTAGCTTTGTCGTTAGGCAGTGCTGAATGTAGGGCAAGGCCGATTTCTGTAAACACACTACTGGAATACTATGCCCTGACCTGTAGAGGTCATCACTTATTTTTACCCCTGCTGTTTCCTGCCTATAAGTTACCCTGGTGTAGATTGTGCACACCACTTTGTGTTGTTTGCCTGGGATCTTACATATTTATCTAATAAAGGTCTATTGTTTTAGAGATTTTTGCTATTTTTGGTTCATAATTTGAAGAAGGCAATTAAAATTGGCAAAAACCACTTTTTATATACTTCCCTAGCAACTTTTTAGGCCACCCACGGCTAACAAGCAATACCTATAAATGTGTTTGCGTATATTTCAGCAGGCATTTAAAATTGCCAACAACCACTTTTTAGATACTTCTCTAGAAAAATTTTAGGCCACGCATGGCTAACTAGAAATACCTATAAATGTGTTTGCATATTTTTCAGCAGGCAATTAAAATTACCAAAAAAACTACATCCTAGATACTTCCCTAGCAACTTTTTTAGGCCAGGCACTAACAAGTAACAATTCCTATAACTGTGTTTGCAGTATTTTAGCAGGTAATTACAATTGCCAAGAAACACTTTACATACTTACATAGCAACTTTTTAGGCCAGGCACTGCTAACTAGCAATAACCATAAATAAGTTTGCATACTTTTGAACAGGCAGGAATATGAAGCAATACCTATTTACATGCTTCACTGGCAACTCTTTAGCAGGCATTACAAGCAACAATCCCTCTTTCTATCATGAAATGTGCCGATTTGAGACAGACAGACACACACCTTTCCTTACACTGCACGTCCCTATTATAAAATATCGCTCGGGGCAGAAACCGAACAAAAACGAACAATATCGACTTTTGAGGAAAGTGCTCGGAGTTACCGAGCCCAAACAAGCTAATCTCGTACAGAATATGAAATTGGCAAACCTTTATCGAACAGGTTTGCAAATCTCTAATTCTTAAGGCCACTTTACACACAGAAATAAATCTTTGGCAGATCTGTGGTTGCAGTGAAATTATGGACATATTGTTCCATTTGTACATAGCCACAAACCTGGCACTGATTGTCCACAATTTCCCTGCAACCACAGATCTGCCAAAGATTTATCTCTGTGTGTAAAGTGGCCTTTAGTCCTTAAAGTGGACAAACCCCTCATTAGCCCTGACAGTGGATAATAGGAAAGAGCTGGAGCTCGTCCTCGCTCACATCGGCAGAATTCATGTCCAGCTGTATTTCTCCTCTATAACATAACTGCACATCCCGTGTTATGACCTGCACCGGGATCACAGATCCATTCACATTTCATGTGTCTTTTACATGAAGGGTTAATATGCCGCTGGAAAAACTGACAACAAAGAGCAGAAATATAGGAATGTGTGACTTGTGTGCGTTATTGGGTGGTCTGTACTCACCGGGGTGGTGATCTGTAGGAATCTCCTCTTTACTCCGCTGATCGCCCCTCACATTTCTCTCTGGAGAATTAATATTGTTCAGATCTTTATCCAGATCTAAAAGCTGCAAAACAAAGTATTGTAAAAGTCCCCGGGAATAATGGAGATAAGATCCGGACATGTGAGGTCTGTGGTCAGCTGTGATCCTGCCGTCTCCACCGCTCTCATTACACAAGTATAAAACATCTAATACTGGAGGAGAAAACAAGACTGAACACAAGGAGGTCACAGCCGTCTACACCTCATAGGGGAGATCTCCATCTACCTGAGGATCCTGTGGAGGAGGAGGAGGAGCGGGACATCTCTCTGGGGTCGTCCTCGTACTGGAGAGACCTGCAGGAGACACAGACAGGACGGACATCATTATTACATACAGATAATTATAGGCCGGGTGTGTTCAGTCCTGTCTATTACCTGGTGATGTGCGGGGCTGGAGCTCCTCCATCACCACCTCCTTGTACCGCTCCTTGTGTCCTTCTAGATACTCCCACTCCTCCATGGATAAATAGACGGTGACGTCCTGACACCTTATAGGAACCTGACAACACAATGATACCGTCATCACCCAGAATCCTCCAGTGCCGTCCTGTATAATGTCCCAGCATTCCCGGCAGTGTCACCTCTCCAGTCAGCAGCTCAAGCATCTTGTTGGTGAGTTCCAGGACCTTCTGGTCATTGATGTCCTCATGTATCCGGGGGTGAGGTGGAGACCCCGGGATTGGGCTCAGGGTTCCTCCCCGTCCTTCAGACACAGGGGCCTGACAGCGATCACTAGAGGCCTTCACTACTGTGTAATCCTGAGTGTGATGACATAAATAATATCACTACAGACATTTCCAGAGTCCATCACCTTCCCTGGTCATATCCTCTGTTATTCCCATATATAATAATGTAATGTGATGACATTAGAAACCTCACCTCTCCAGTCATATCCTCTGTTATTCCCATAGATAATGATGTAATGACATCAGAACCTCTCTCCTCCCCGGTCATATCCTCTGTTATTCCCATAGATAATGATTAGGGATGATCGAATACCCTATTATTCTCTTCGACGGATGTCCGGCGAATACCTCACCGCTTTTTGAGTATTCACGAATAGTCGACCCCCAATGTAAGTCTATGGAAAACCAGAATAATTTTACGTCGGACCTGTCGGTGACCTGTGGTAACTGAGGAAAAGGCTGAAATGGATGGGAAAAGGCTGAAACAGTATTGGCACAGCCTTTAAAAGGTGCCTGACTGCATTTCTGGTGTCTTTGAATAACGTGGTCAGAGCAGCACGTGGCGTTTACGTAGTCGCCAGAACAGCTCTCAAACCAAAGTAAAAGAGGGGCAATTGCTAAGAAACAGTTTCTAGTGCCTAATAACTGTAATAAAATGTCAAATCACGCCCCGCCCTCTCAAAAAAACACTTTAGCATATGTTCACACGTTTCGTTTTTTACATTTTTCCTTCTTTTTCGATTAGAAAGGACTGTAACTTATACATCATATTGGTGTCTGTCTCACACCTCCTTTTTTGGGACAAATTTGACAGCACTTTAAAGGGTCAGCTACAATGTGCCCGTTGGGATGTTGACTTTGCCCTCCTCCTACTCCTCCACCAGCACCACCGGCTCCAGTGGCCCTCTATTCAAATGCAGAAAGGGCCACTGGTTGTCCTCAAATCTCAGATTTCGTAGGGATCTCAGGTGGGCCCTGTAACATACATTGGGGAGGGATGGCAGTCATTTGTAGTTTTCTGCGTCCCCTATATCATTAGTGTGAAAGTTGGAATACGTACTCCTTAACACTTTACAGTGCTATTGCCAATGTGACCATTTGGATGATGGCCTTGCCCTCTTCCTCCTCCTCCACCAACACCACCGGCTCCAGTGGCCCTCTATTCAAATTATATTCAAATGATTCAGAAATGTATGTTTTATGGACAAATGAACGCCACGCTGGGACATCGAAGCTGATGTTGTTGATGATGATTGCATCTGACCAAAAGCAGGTTGGGAGCAGGAGGCATCATCGCCTGCTTCCTAGACCGCAGTTTGTGAAGCATGCAGCACCGTGGAAGTGGCAGTTGTTTCACTCTGGAACTCAGGCTTTATTCCACTAGCTAACACCGAGGATTTAAAAAAATTCCGTTTCCCCAGGGGGGAATGGTTCAAATACCATGTAGCACAGCATCAGAAGTTACTTCCAACAGCTCCCAACAGCTTATTTTAAAAAAAATGGTAGGATAAGCAACAGGGCATAACATGCCAAGGAGTTTAATACATTCAGTTCCCCTAGGGTGTAGTGGTTCAGACACTATGGAGCACTGTGTGGCGCCCCTGACCTGGTCAGGCACCACTGAATACTGCACCAATGCTGGGTCAGTACATCACAGGTAATCCAGAAGGCTGACCGGGGTGTGGACACACAGGCACATAGCAACCAGGTTTCCCACATTGACCTTTGAAGGGACCCCTGGGGAATTCAGGAGGGGACGTGGCCTCCATCTCCACTCAAGGGGTGTGGTAGAGAGGCTGGTTACTAAGTTGCGGAGGCAGGCACAGAGGGGAGGGAGTAGTGAGCCAGTCAGTTAGTGAAGCTCAGGGAGAGCAGTCGCAAGGAGGGACCCTGCAGGCTGTCACTAGTCAGACACCGCAGGTGCAGTGGTTACTGGCGGGGGAGAACGGTCGCCTCGCAGTGCCGCTCGAAAACCACACAAGGCCGGAGTGCAAAGGGGTGGCCGAGTACGGGGACTGCCAGGTGAGCCAGGCCCGCACGGGATTACAGGTCCCCAGAGCAGGGGCCCATTCCGTTGGCCTGCTCAACCTGCAGGTGGGGGTACTTCATACCCTCCACCAAAACACCAGAGAGTCCGCAGCCACGTAGGAACGAGAGGGTCCATAGGTTACAAGAGGCAAGCAGCCGGAGGTTCTAGTCCAAGCTACAAGCAAACGGGCCAAAAAGGGGAGAACAGGCGGAAGCAACTTCCCTGAGTGACCCCGTAGGACTACAAGTCTGGGTCACCACAAACACAAGAGAGCTAGGAAGGTGAGTCAGTAGCCACCCCCTAAGTCAGCCTGAAGGAGCCTGGTTCCTCTCCTGGTTCATCATCGCATCGCCTGGGTTGGCTCACTGTTACCAGCAAGCGTGAGTAAAAACCCTGAAAGACATTCCTGCTGTGCTACTGGTGCTACAGGTGTGGTACTACACTCCTACACCTGGGCCCTGGGGCCAGCCTCACTCTCAGTAGGCCACTACATATAACTGCACCCAACATCAGCCCCAGGCGTCCCCTAACCTGCAGTGGTGGTCCCCTGACCGCAATACCGAGAGTGCCGTCATGAATCCCCATCGAAGGTTACCTACCTGTGACCAGAAAACCACCAAGACCGTGGAGTCCCTGCGGCGTCCGGCATCAGAAGGTAATGTGGGGCTTCACATCTTTTCTGGCGTGACGAACAGGATAAGGAGTAGACCTGTTAAGACAGGTGACCATGTGCCTTGGCGGTCCATTCGAAAAGTTTGAAGCACCGCCATATTGCCACCATGAAAAGCGCGCCAAGAAACAACAGCAGCCCGCGAAGAAAGAAGTAGCCGCCCACGAAGAGGTGTGGCTACCCAGAGAGCCCCTGCAGCATCTTGACCTCGCAAACGATGGGGGTGGAGTTGTCCAGAGATGGCGGGAAGTGACTAGGCTGCAAGAAGAAAGAAACTTAGCAGAGGCAGAGCAGACTTGGTGAGCAGTGACACAGGAAGCATGGCGTCTGAACGCAGAGACCCAGAGCCAGGCTCCGCTGCCTGGTGGGACTGGGAGATCGCTCAGTTCTGTGACTGGCTGGAAGCAAGGGTCATGCAGCAGATCCGAGAGGGATGCACAGAGCTCTGGGAGATGGCTGCAGCGGTACGGGCCTATGAGAGGTGGACCGCGCGACAAGTGACACGCCGGGCAGCGACCACCCAGACCCCGATGATGCTACCTATGGGTGAGTGTGGTGTTGCCCCTGCCCGCTCGAGTGTACTGATCCCGCCGGTGCTTCCGCACCCAGAGGCCGCTGCGATGCCCAAGGAGCACCATGCTGCCACGCCCGCTGTGATCCCCATTATGATCCCGGAGGTGACTCCCGCGAAGATCTCGGCTGCGATCCCAGAAGAGACGCCTGCCACAGTCCCTGCTGTGAAGCTTGCGGTCCCCGCGGAGATGCCCAGCACAGCGACGCCCAGTCCGGCCCAACCAGACCAGGCCACAACTGCATCCTGCCAGGCCAGACCAGGCCGCAACAGCGTCCCGCCCGGCCAGACCAGACCAGGCCGCAACGCCGTCTAGTCCAGCCTGCACAGCAAAGACGGCCACCGCGCCCCAGCCAACACCTAAGAAACCAGGTCTTGCATCCCCGCCGGGAGAAGACCCAGAGTACCTGAGGCTCAAGGAGGAGCTGAGCGCCCGCTACCCCAAGACCCTGGTGGACCGATACATCGTCCCCAGGCGCTCACCCGGAGCAGCCCCAGTAACTTCTGTGGCTAAGAGCCCCCCGCCCTGGCCTGCTGACAAAGATCCATCCCCAGCGCTGCAGCCGGAGGAGTGCTCTGGAGCACTAAGGGGGAGGGGAGGCCTGGAGGCTGAAGAGTCGACCCCAGAACCATCAGAGGAGGATTCAGCACCCTGTCTAGTTGAGGGAGGCCCAGAGCCCAAGATGCTACCTTACTCCTGATGGGAGGAGAGCCTGACACCCCCTGCTGAAGACAAAACGCTGACCATAATGATGCTGGGCATGTATGTTGCTTGGGAGCCCGCAGGCAGTGAGGCGGCCGCCAAAAAGAACCCAACCAGCAGAGCACGGCGCCGCAGCAGAGCCAGGTTACTTCCGGCACAACAGTTCCCAGAGAAGAAGGAAGACGTTACAACCCAGGACTTAGAAGAAAAGCAGACGCTCAGAAAAGCCCGCCACCAGGAAAGAGGTCCCCTTTACCGCGGAGTCGTGGAAGAATTCAGTTTAAAATCTGGATACGGGTTTATTGTCGCGCCTGGTATGAAAGAAGGAATATTTGTTAGTAGGAGAGATGTAAGAGCCCACTTGCCAAGAGGACATCCAGGACGAAACCTGCATATGGGAGACCTGGTGGAGTTCACTAAGCATGAAGGAGAGTGTGGATGGTATGCGCTAGATGTCACACCATGCCCCAGGAATTCTTACAGCAGTGCAACAGTCCCTACCCAACCCCCAAAGCAAGTAAGCCAAGACAAAAAAAGAGGATAAGGAACCATAGACATACAACACAGACGACGACAGAGATACAAGAAGTGTCAGGTGCCACAGCCCTACAGGCCAAAGCACTGGTGAAGAATCTATGTAAGCCCAAAAAGTACAAGTTGACCAGTTTAAAGTTTGTAACATTTGAAAAAGTTCAAGAGATATGCGCCCACATGAACTAATGTGAGAACTCCTTACGTTTGCTTTGCACCTGGTTTGTGCAGTTTAAAAGGACCATAGGCTATTAACTGGCTATAGCCACAAACTCTCGCAGTGTAATTAGTTACCCCAGAGGTACAACCACTTGGCCATGCCCGTTTATGGGTCTGGCTCGTCTGTGACCAGAGAGCATGCCTCTTTATGGGCCTGGCTCACCACCACAAATAAGGTACCCTGTCTGTATCGACTGTGGATGCCGCCTCTACATTCCTGCCAGAAGAGGCCGAAGGCGCGGCTCCACAACAGAGGGTTACCCGGTAACAACACCGACTGAGAAAGCCTCCTCTACATCTTGCCAGAAGAGGCCGAAGGCGTGGCTCGATGGGAGAAGGGGCTTGCCTTCAACCACCAGCCCCAGGAGAGGAAGATTGGAGGAAAGGTCTGGGGAAACAGATGGCCCAGACCTGGTTACCAGAAGGACCGTTGACCTGCCTTCTGAGAGTGTTTTGGGTGGGTAACGGACTTGTGCGTGGAGGGTGGTGATGTATGGTACCTGGTGGTTTTATAGTGTTTTATGATGCTTTTATAATGTTTTAATGTTTTATGCATTTTAAAATGTTTGTCTTTGCAGCCCGAGGACGTGCTGTTGATAACTAAGGGGGAATGTGGCGCGCCCCTGACCTGGTCAGGCACCACCGAGTACTGCACCAATGCTGGGTCAGTACAGCACAGGTAATCCAGAAGGCTGACAGGGGTGTGGACACACAGGCACATAGTAACCAGGTCTCCCACACTGACCTTTGAAGGGACCCCCGGGGAATCCAGGAGGGGACGTGGCCTCCATCTCCACTCAAGGGGTGTGATAGAGAGGCTGGTTGCTAAGTTGTTGAGGCAGGCACAGAGGGGAGGGAGTAGCGAGCCAGTCAGTTAGTGAAGCTCAGGGAGAGCAGTTGCAAGGAGGGACCCTGCAGGCTGTCGCTAGTCAGACACCGCAGGTGCAGTGGTTACTGGTGGGGGAGAACGGTCGCCTCGCAGTGCCGCTCGAAAACCACCCAAGGCTGCAGTGCAAAGGGGTGGCTGAGTACAGGGACTGCCAGGTGAGCCAGGCCCGCACGGGGTTACAGCTCCCCAGAGCAGGGGCCCATTCAGTTGGCCTGCTCAACCTGCAGGTGGGGGTACATCATACCCTCCACCAAAACACCACAGAGTCCGCAGCCATGTAGTAACGAGAGGGTTCATAGGTTACAAGAGGCAAGCAGCCGGAGGTCCTGGTCCAGGCTACAAGCAAACGGGCCGAAAAGGGGAGAACAGGTGGAAGCAACTTCCCTGGGTGACCACGTAGGACTACAAGTCTGGGTCATCACAAACACAAGAGGGCTAGGAAGGCGAGTCAGTAGCCACCCCCTAAGTCAGCCTGAAGGAGCCTGGTTCCTCTCCTGGTTCATCACCGCATCGCCTGGGTTGGCTCACTGTTACCAGCAAGCGTGAGTAAAAACCTTGAAATACATTCCTGCTGTGCGTGTGAGTTTCTCTGCGACCTGTGGTACTACACTCCCACACCTGGGCCCTGGGGCCAGCCTCACTCTTGGGAGGCCACTACATCTAACTGCACCCAACATCAGCCCCAGGCGTCCCCTAACCTGCAGTGGCGGTCCCCTGACCGCAATACCGAGAGTAGCGTCACGAATCCCCATCGAAGGTTACCTACCTGTGACCAAAAAAACACCAAGACCGTGGAGTCCCTGCGGCGTCCGGCATCAGAAGTTAATGCGGGGCTTCACAACTGCATCAGTAGGTACTCCCAACAGCTTTTTTTTTTAAAAAAATGTTCGCATAAGGAACAGAACATAACATGCCAAGGAGTTTAATACATTCATTTCCCCTAGGGTCTAGTGGTTCAGACACCATGTAGCTAAGCATCCCAAGGTACTCCCAAGAGCTCCTAACAGCTTATTTTAAAAAAAATTGGTAGGATAAGGAACAGAGCATAACATGCCAAGAAGTTTAATACATTCAGTTTCCACAGGGGATAATGGTTCAGACACTATGGAGCACAGCATCAGTAGGTACTCCCAACAGCTTTTTATTAAAAAACGGTAGCATAAGCAACATGGCATAACATGCAAAGGAGCTAAAAAAAAATCTAATTTGGCAGAGGGCCATGTGTAACACACCGTGGAGCACAGCACCAATAAAGAAAACAAATAGAGACTGCCTGACCAATTGTTCTAGACAGTGTAGCCTCGACTGTGCTTGTGCCAGTGCATAATGTACAAAGACTTGAAAAATATTGCTCTGGGTGATTGGGTCAAACAATTACATGGCAGCAGCATAACAAGTTACATTAGTCATGCAGTGTCATTAGATGATAGAAGACAAAATAGTCTTGAATGAGAAACAATGGAACCTATTTGAACTTACGAAATCCAAATTTTGGGGCTACACTTATTATTGAGTCTTGTTAACAGGCGGCCTGAGATACTATGGAGCAATCCATTTATGGTTCATTTTGATCATCGTCAAACTGTCTGCACTTTCCGTGGATAGTCGTGTGCGACTATCTGTTATTATTGACCCCGCTGAGCTGAAAACACGCTCAGACAACACACTCGCAGTAGGGCAAGCTAGCACTTCCAAAGCGTATAACGCAAGGTCTGGCCAAGTGTTGAGCTTGGAAACCCAATAGTTAAAAGGGTACCATAGACTCGGAAAGCACGCTGATACAGTCACCTATGTAGTCCTTTACCATCTTACTTAACTGTTCCCTCCTTGTCATCGTTTCCCCAAACGGTATCTGATTCACAGTTGACGATTTGTAGAAAATGGACCAGTTTTGGCACATTAGTCCCCCGCCTGTGTTGCTCCTACTATGCGTAGCACTCTCTTGTAATCCTGTTGCGTGAGATGACACGCTACCTCTGATGCCAGCATGATCTGAGGGTAATCGTTTCATCAACTGCTCCACTACAGCCCTCTTGAATGTTTCCGTAGTACAATCCTTATTTGCCTCCACAAGAAGCGAAGCAAATTTGTCTTTGTAGCATGGGTCAAGGAAAGTACATAACCAGTTTTTGTTGTCTGCCAAAATGTGGACTAGCCGACAGTCATGAGAAAGGCAGTGTGACATAAACAGTGCCATGTGTCCCAGACTCCGGACATGAAACCTTAGTGTGTCACTGCTAAGAATACATTTTGTCTCCCTAAACCTCCTCTCCTCAGTCTCTCTCTCCTCCTCCTGCTCCTCCTCAGGCCATCCATGCTGGACAGCCCTGAAGCTTGGGTTGTCAATCCCTTGGTTACCAACTTGAAAGCATTCCTGTTCTTCATCATCCTCCTCATCCTCATCCTCATGATGCTGAGCAAAGGTGACCTGAGCTTGTTGGCCGAGGTTGTGTGGATTACTAGCAACCATTGGGAAGTCTGGATCCACAGACAACTTGGGTGCATGAACACTTTGGTCAGTCAGACCATCCAGAGAGCGTTTCAATAAACAAATCAGTGGAATGGTAATGCTGATAACAGCATCCTCACAATGTTGGTACAGTAATCAAAATTCTCCAAGACCTGACAAATGTCTGGAATCCACACCACTCGGCAGTACTTATGTCTGGTAGCTGCGTCTGACGGGCGTGTTCCAGCTGGAAATGGGATACTGCCCTCTGCTGCTAATGGATCCTGGCCAACATATGATAGGTTGAATTCCATCTTGTAGGGAGGTCACATATTAGTCTGTGACGAGGCAAGTGTAAGCGCTGCTGCAGCACTGCCAGGCCAGCAAAAGAGTGAGATGACTTGCAGAAATGTGCGCTAAAGCGTCGTACCTTAGTAAGTAGGTCTGGTATCCGAGGGTATTTCTTCAGAAAGAAAGCCGCCACCAGATTATGACCATTAACGCACACTACCATTCCTGGAAGGAGATCCAAAGGCTCAAGCCACTCATCTGTTTGCTCAGTTATTGCTTTCAAAAGCTCAGGTGCCGTGTGAGATTTGTCACCGATACAGATGAGCTTCAGTAGAGCGTGTTGCCGCTTAGCCGAGACAGTGCCGCAGAAATCCCAGTTGGGGAATGATGTCGACGGTTGGATACTGGTGGATGTTGAGGAGGATGCACAGGAGCCAGATGAAGAGTAAGAGGAGGAGGGAGTTGTTGCTGTGTAGGAGGCTACTGAAACTGTGATTGAAGTGGGTCCCGCTATTCTGGGTGTGGGAATTATATGGGATGTTGCCGGCTCAGACTCTGTACTAGCCGCCACCAGGTTCACCCAGTGTGCCGTCATTGAGATGTAACGTCCCTGTCCACTTCCGCTTGTCCACGTGTCTGTGGTTAAGTGGACCTTCCCTGTTATGGCGTTGGTGAGAGCCCATTTGATGTTTACAGACACATGATTGTGGAGTGCGGAGACGGCATAACATGAAATATAGTGGCAGCTAGGCACAGAGTACCAATGTTCTAACACCGCCAAAAGGTCGAGGAAAACCTCTGTTCCCACAAGCCGATACGGCAACATCTCAAGGGCTATCAATTGTGCAATGTATGCAGTTATGATTTCTGCCCTTGGGTGCGTAACGGGGTATTTTCGCTTCTTTTCAAAGGTCTGTGGAATGGACAACTGAACAGAACGCTGAGACACCGAAGCGGATGTGGTCACTGATGATTGAGTTTGGCCAACATCAGGTTGGGAGAAGGAGGCATCAGCGCCACCTTCTTGCACACCAGTTTGGGAAGCAGGCAGCCCAGGTGAAGTGGCAGAGTTTTGAGTCTGGAAATCGTGTTTTTCACCTAGAGCTGTCAACCACCTAGTGGTGTGCTTGGCTAACATATGGTTTCTCATGCTGGAGGTGCCCAAGCTGGAAGTATTTTTGCCTCTGCTAAGCTTGGTCTGACAGATTTGACAAATGGCAACTGTTTGGTCCGAAGGACTCTTGGAAAAAAACTCCCACACAATCGTACCACGGACCCTTGGACTCTGAGATGGCTGAGGTGGTTCTCAGACCCTTGGACTCTGAGATGGCACAGGTGGTGGTGTCATATGCACAGTCGATTGACCTCTGGCAGTGGTCTAAACCCCATATCTTACAGCCTTTTTGCAGACTATGGGCACATGCTCCTCTGCCCTGCTGCTCTCGCAATCCATGCCACCCGTCCATGTTGGATCATCATCGACCATGTAGTCTTCAAATTCCTGAAGGTCAATATCTTCGGGAATGGAAGTTTCAGGCTGACCGGAGGGCAACTGTGTCTCATCATCCTCCAACACTTCCACCTGATTACCCAGTATGTCACGGACAACATCATGGCTTTCTTCTGGCCGTGGGTGCTCAAAGATCTGTGCATCACTGCACACCACGGCCTCACCTGCATTGGTGGTGTTGTGCAGTGAGAGGCAAGGAAGGTCAGAGGGTCCCGTAAACAGTTCCTCAGAGTAACCTACTTTGGTGTCATATGTTTCTACTGACTGATGGTGTCATATGTTTCTATGAATTCTCATGTTGTGAGGAAGGAGGACCAGGCTGAGGATTCACTAGGCCAACCTCTAGGCTACTCAAGTCTGTATGTGTGGACCCTTGTGATTTGCTACTCGACAAGTAACTGGAGGCATTTCCTACGATCCAACTCGTTACCTGTTCGCACTGTTCAGGGTGCAAGAGTGCTTTCCCACATGGACAAGAAAATTGGGATAGGAAGGCAGAGGTAGATAAAGCAGGAACCTTTTTCTTTTGCTCGATCACACTGCTTGGGCGATCACCACTGTCACTACCACCTCGCCAACGGCCCTTACCCCCTCTTTTTCCTATTTTTTTGGTTTGATTATTTGAAGGCGAATACTGTAACGTGACCTTTTCTGTAAGCAATGGAACAACACTTATGCCGGGTTGTTGTGTTAATAAACTTGTGTTAATAGTTTCTCACGATAGCTGCTTCTGTAAGTCTAAAAACCAAAAGGTACCTTTATTGGACAAACTACCACTTGGAGGAGTCGACAAAGATGATGTGAATGTTTTTCAACCCCAAACGAAAACAGGGTTTGACAACTGTGAGGATTATGCTGAAATATATCATGAGAGTTATGACAGAGGTCAGTTAGCTGTCACTGTACATATCCCCAACTTACCCCCCTTGCATCTCAGCCAGAAGAACAAACACCCTGCTCTGCCAGAAATCAGCAACTAGGAAGGTGTCAAAATCCAATTAGGATAGCTCTTGAACCAGCACACCCCCTGCAGAGTGAATTGCCCTACACAGGAGGTGGGAGGGGAGCTCCAGGTTTATAACCTAACTTCAAACGTCTCCTCCAGGCAAGTCGGAACCGTCAGAAGAGTTTTGATATTGGGGGTACATCGCACCCACAAACAAGACAGGCATATTTTCATATTCCTTAGGGCCAGGCGCACGTAACACATATTTCGGCAAAACTGTATGATGTGCGTAGCCCTCCATAATTAATAACTGGCCACAGGAAGCCTGCAGGACTCTCATATTTCCTATCAAAACGGAGATCAATTCACAACAACAAAAATGAGGGTCATATCTTCTGTGTGAGAAGCTCAGGGGCAGAGCTAGGCTGGGAAATATAAGGTTAGATTATTCTCAGCTAGCAGCAGGGGGAGGGAATTCCCAGCCACGATGATGTCACGAGGGGGGGCCGTATGAGCCCAAGACAGAACAGATAAAAGGTAGGCACAGGGATCTGCGCATTGTCTTCACTTGGGGGTCATGCGTACTACACACATGGGAGGAAGTCCATGAAACCCTGGTCCTACAGCGCCCCCGCTGTGGCCAGACACATAAGGTAACTGCTTGAACTGACTCTGTTTGTGACCACGTTTGTAAATGTACTCTGACATATCTATATATATTCTGTAAATTCCATATTGTATATATTGTAATATCTAGTGTGCCCTTAAGGCGATTAAAATATATATAATTTAATCTTGGGCTATTCTGTTATCTCGATCCTGAATTCCACGTCTGTGGGCTCGGCGTAATAGTTATCCTAATTGATTGATGGCAGCGAGTTAATGCCAAGGATCATTGTGGGGTATTCAGTGAGATCAGGGGAGGATTAGATATATTCCGCTGCAGGAGTCGGTGGAATATATACCCTACTCTCACCGTGAACCCTTCAATCATCGGCATAATAGAATAGTGGCCTCCTTGCTTATTGTCGGGAAATTCTAAATTGGCCTGACTATAAGAGGGGCGCTAGAGAACGAGTCACGTGCTGTGTCGGGTGGAAAGGGGGGTGTAACTTCCACTTCCTCCCCTTTTCCTGACATATTGGTGGCAGCGGTGGGATCGAGATAATAGTGTGCGTGAGTGTGAGACCCATACTCCCAGACACTAAAGACTGCCAGTATCAGCTGTGGCTGCTGGGGTCTTAAGACTAGCTCAACACTAGAGTGTCAGAGTGCAGATACTGTAAGGTGTGTGGGTGCATCAGGTTGCAGTTCTGTGTCAGTGACCAAAGTCTGCAAAAATGGCTGAGAGCACCAGGAGCTAAACTATGCAACTAGCCAAGGCTATGGCCGGAGCCGAAGAGGTGGAAGACGGTGCTGTGGGCAGCAATGAGGAGCTTATCAATGAATCCTCCAGGAGCCCGACGCCAGAGAACCACTCTGCAGAGGACAGCGCACAACCTGACAATTATAGACAAGACGAGGAGGAGCCCACCCAAGGGTCCTCAGGGAGCCAGATGCCAGTCCTCCACCCTGCAGTGGACAGCGCAGCACCCGGTTGTGCAGCGGGTCGCTCATCACCTGGCTCTGAAGCGTGCCGCAGTTCCCCACTTGCCAATCCACCAAGCCCGGCAGGCTCGGATGCCCTTCTCCAAATGGCTATGGCCCTACTCCAGGCTGGAGACCGGGAAGACTACCAGGAACTCATGGCAGAGCGCAGGGCAGTGTCTGGCAGAGCGTGATGCTGCTGAGCGATATCGACTGGCAGAGCGTGAGGCTGCTGAGCGAGATCGACAGGCAGAGCGTGAGGCTGCAGAGCGACAGGCAGAGCGTGACCACCGGCTGCAGCTAGCTCAGCTCCAGCTCTCATCATCCACCCGGGACAATCGAGACACCAAGCCTCCAAAGGTCCATCTTGAGAACTTCCCAGTGCTGGAGAAGGATGGAGACTTGGACTCTTTTCTGACGGCCTTCGAACGAACTTGCTTGCAGCACCATCTGGACAAGGACCAGTAGGCCAAGTACCTGACCCCCCGTTTAAGGGGTAAGGCCCTGGATATCCTTGGGGACTTGCCTACTTAGGCGGATCAGGGCTATGACACCATCAAGTGGGCCCTGATCCAACAGTACAACCTTACTCCGGAGTCCTACCGCAAGAAGTTCCGGAGCCTGCAGAAGGAGCCAAAGGACACCTGGGCTGACCACCGGCGGGCCCTTGCCATTGCTGCCGACGACTAGACCCAAGGCCTGCAGCTTACCACCGGACCAGAGATCCTGGATTTGTTCATCACGGAACAACTCTTGTGGAACTGCCCTGAGGATCTCCGCCAGTTCATCCGAGACCAGAAGCCAAAGGGGTCCACTGCTACGGCTGCCCTGGCGGATGACTACACCAACAATCGGGCCCCTGAGGCCAAAAGAGTGGCCGCCAGCAGCACCTGGAGAGGGGGTAAGATAAATCCTGCAACTGCCTCCCCTGCCCCTAGACTGCAGGGGGTGTCCCCCTTGACTCCCCTCTCCAGGCCCGTGGCAGAACCCGGAAGGAGCCACCTTTGCAATGAAGTCGGACACTTCAAAGCTACGTGTCCCCAGCGCCATAAGACCCCGTCCCTTCCCCAAAGACCGTCCACGGTGATGTGTGTAGGTGGGGTTGGTGGTAGGTCCCTGGACAATTTCCAACCCGTCACCATAGGCAAGGCCAGGGTCATGGGACTGAGGGACACTGCCGCTGAGATGACCCTGGTATGGCCTGAGATGGTGTCCCCCCAAGACTTGGTACCCGGAAAAACCCTTGCTGTCTCTGGGATTGGAGGCATTGAACCGGCGCTTCCCAACGCCAAGGTTTATTTGGATTGTGGCGCGGGACAAGGGGTGAGGGAGGTGGGAATAACAGATAATATTCCCGCCAAGGTGTTGCTTGGGACAGATTTGGGGCAGCTAGTGTCTCAGTATGTGGCCACTGAAACCCCAAGGGCTGATCTTTCAGCCAGTGCTGACCTACCCCCTGGTGATGTTAATGTGTTATCTGTACCTGCTGTAAGGGAGGAGGGAGTTAGCTCTGAGTCTTCTGCTTTCACTGACATCACAGACACACACAGCTGCAGCTGTGACAGGGGAAGGGGTCAGAGAAAGGCGTGACAATGCTTTTACAGGTGAACAGCCAGTGTGCTGGGACCTCCTGCCCTCTGCGGGGATAAGCAGAGAGTAGGATACTGCAGGGAGAGAGCCAGTGCGTGAGGTGGGGGCTACCACAGCAAATGTGGGGCCCAGGGAACAGGCCTCACGGCAGGGTTCGGCTACCGCTGCAGGGAGGGAGCCAGTGCATGAGGTGGGGGCTACCACAGCAAATGCGGGGCCCGGGAAAAGGCCTTACAGCAGGGTTCGGCTACGGCTGCAGGGAGGGAACAGGCAGTTGAGAGTGGGGCTGCCCCAAGAGAGGAAGTGCTCCCAGGTAAGATCTCTTTGCGGGGTTCCCCCACAACTGGGGTGTCAGGATGCCAGGTAGGTCGGTCTGAACCGGCGACTTGGTCAGGAACGGAGAAGCAGGCACGACCCACGATAACAACGGCCGTGGCTGCTGTATCCTGCAGTGGGAGTGCTGGAAGTCAAGGGGCCTCCGGGAGGTCCGACAGCTTTTCCCCATCTGGCCAAGTGGCAGCCGAGTCAGGCAGAGGCCAGGACACAGGTCCCGAGCTACTGACCAAAGATGTGGCAGTCTCGTCGATTCTGGCCACATCTAGTCAGGGGTTTCAGGCAGCGTTAGAAGCTAACAACAGCCTGAAAGCGCTGGAGGAGCAGGCGGCACAGCCCACCTCGGACTCAGACCCGGAGCAGATGGTCTGGAATCGAGGGCAGCTGTACCGGGTCTCGGTCCTGCAGGGTCCACAAGAGGCATGGCCCTGGGTCCGGCAGTTAGCGGTACCCAGTGACCCTCCAGATAGTGCGGAACAGCTTCCCACGGCTGGTTAGGGTGATGGGAAAGTTACACCCATAACCTGTCCAGAGGAGGGGAAGGGTGTACTCACTGCTTGTCAGGGGGATGGGAAAACGGTCCCCATCCTTTGTCAAGGCAGTGAGGAACGGCTTCCCACGGCTGGTCAGCGTGATGGGAGAGTTGAACCCATAACCTGTCCAGAGGAGGGGAAGGGCGTGCTCACTGCTTGTCAGGGGGATGGAAAGATGGTCCCCATCACTTGTCAGGGCAGTGAGGAACAGCTTCCCACGGATGGTCAGGGTGATGGGGAAGTTGTACCCAAGCCTGTCCGGAGGGGAAAGCTGGACACTCTGTCTATCAGGGGGGTGGGACCACGGTACCCATCACCTGTCAGGATGCAGAGGACGTGTTTCCCGCAGCCTGCCAAGTTGAGGGACCGGTGTTGCCCACAAGTTGTCAGGGTAGTGGCAAAGTGGTATTCCCCGCCTGTCAAAATGAGAGGAAAGTGTGGTCCCCAGTCAGTCAGGCTGATGAGGAGGGGTTGTTATTCCCCGGGGAGACAGCGTGCCTAGCTGCTGTCACCCGCAGGCTGAGCGCTGAGAATGCAGGCAACGCACTGCCTTCTGAGCCCTCATCCACCAGAGGGATAACAGAACCAGGTGCTGACCCAGACCAGGGTCCGGAGGGTCCCTGTGAAGGTGGGTCTTTAACGCCTCTTCTGGCTACATCGTGCCAGGGGTTGCAGACTGCTTTAACAGAAGGTGTCAGTCTTGAGGCGCTGGGTGACCCCACAGAGGTGAATGTTTCCGAAAGGGAAAGGGTCCTGTGGGATCCAGGGGAAATTACAAATGGGCGAACGGGGTACCACAGGAATGTGCTATCCCTAGCGCCCTCTAAAGGGGGGAGGTGTGAGGATTATGCTGAAATATATCATGAGAGTTATGACAGAGGTCAGTTAGCTGTCACTGTACATATCCCCAACTTACCCCCCTTTGCACCTCAGCCAGAAGAAAACAAATCCTGCTCTGCCAGAAATCTGCAACTAGGAAGGTGTCAAAATCCAATTAGGATAGCTCTTGAACCAGCACACCCCCTGTGGAGTGAATTGCCCTACACAGGAGGTGGGAGGGGAGCTCCAGGTTTATAACCTAAAGGTACCCTCACACACAACAACTTACCAGCGATCCCAACAACGATACAACCTGATAGGGATCGCTGGTAAGTTGCTAGGAGGTTGCTGGTGAGAGGTCACACAGTCAGACGCTCCAGCGATCCCACCAGCAACCTGACCTGGCAGGGATCGTTGGAGCATCGCTACACGGGTTGCTGGTGAGCTCTCACCAGCAACCAGTGACCAGCCCCCAGCCAGCAGCGACGCACTGAAGCGATGCTGCGCTTGGTAACTAAGGTAAATATCGGGTAACCAACCCGATATTTACCTTGGTTACCAGCGCACGCAGCTACACGTGCAGAGAGCAGGGAGCAGCGCACACCGCTTAGCGCTGGCTCCCTGCTCTCCTAGCTACAGTACACATCGGGTTAATTACCCGATGTGTGCTGCAGCTACATGTGCAGAGAGCAGGGAGCCGCGCACACTGCTTAGCGCTGGCTCCCTGCTCTCCTAGCTACAGTACACATCGGGTTAATTACCCGATGTGTACTCTGCTACACGTGCAAAGAGCAGGAGCCGGCACGGACAGTGAGAGCGGCGGAGGCTGGTAACAAAGGTAAATATCGGGTAACCAAGGCCAGGGCTTCTTGGTTACCCGATGTTTACCGTGGTTACCAGTTTCCGCAGAAGCCGGCTCCTGCTGCCTGCACATTTAGTTGTTGCTGTCTCGCTGTCACACACAGCGATCTGTGCTTCACAGCGGGACAGTAACAACTAAAAAATGGCCCAGGCCATTCAGCAACAACCAACGACCTCACAGCAGGGGCCAGGTTGTTGCTGGATGTCACACTAAGCAACATCGCTGCTACGTCACAAAAGTTGTTCGTTAGCAGCGATGTTGCTAGCGATGTTGCTTAGTGTGACGGGGCCTTTACTTCAAACGTCTCCTCCAGGCGAGTCGGAACTGTCAGAAGAGTTTCGATATTGGGGGTACATCGCCCCCACAAACAAGACAGGCATATTTTCATACTCCTTAGGGCCAGGCGCACGTAACACATATTTCGGCAAAACTGTATGATGTGTGTAGCCCTCCATAATTAATAACTGGCCACAGGAAGCCTGCAGGACTCTCATATTTCCTATCAAAATGGAAATCAATTCACAACAACAAAAATGAGAGTCATATCTTCTGTGTGAGAAGCCCAGGGGCAGAGCTAGGCTGGGAAATATAACGTTATTCTCAGCTAGCAGCAGGGGGAGGGAATTCCCAGCCAGGATGATGTCACAAGGGGGGCCGTATGAGCCCAAGACAGAACAGATAAAAGGTAGGCACAGGGATCTGCGCATCGTCTTCACTCGGGGGTCATGCGTACTACACACATGGGAGGAAGTTCATGAAACCCTGGTCCTACAGCGCCCCCCGTGGCCAGACGCATAAGGTAACTGCTTGAACTGACTGTTTGTGACCACGTCTTATTTGTAAATGTACTCTGACATATCTATATATATTCTGTAAATTCCATATTGTATATATTAAGATAACAGAAAGTAGTAGATAGGGATGTTAAACCGCGCCACTGACTCAGCCGATCCAGGAGATTAATGGATAGGTGTTGCTTTAATTCATTACACAGATCAGGTCAACGCGTTTCGGGAGTCGCAGCTCCCTTCATCAGGACAGTCTGGCAAGCAAAACACATCTGCTGTACAGGGAATACTTCCAGCAATATATACCTTACTGATGACGTCATGGTCCGCCCACTTCTGAAAAAAATCGGCGGGAATCCATATATAGAAAAAAATGTGTATGTTTCATCTCTATTACATTCAGCCTTTCTTATAGTACGTCACTTTGCCCTTGTCATATCTGTCCTGACGACTCAGAGGTTTAAAATAAAAATGAATTACAAAGAAAATAAAAACATATGTTTGTGCAAAATCTATATGCGTCTCTCTCTTTTTCATATGGTGTCAAAAAAAGTTCATGGGGAACCCATGTAAATGTGCACCTCAACCATCGCAACATTACCTAGAACCTGCTTAGGAAGGTATCAATTTAATCAAAGCGGCCGGAATGTGATCGTATAGTCCGCCCGTACCATATGGGAGGTGACCGTCGGGATGTGTTCAAAAAACGGGAATCATTATAAGGAGTACTACAGGGAAAAAAATATATATATATATAATGAAAAAAGGCGTAGCTAAGAGGATCAATTATCCCATAAATGAAAAAATATACATATATATATATATCTACATTATGTGATATTCACTGGATAGAAAAAAATTTTTTTATATATATAAATTGGATTAATAAGAAGAAGGGGATCACAATAATATACCTTAAAGAACGGTGCCATTGTCTGAGACCCAAAAACCTAATTAAGCCTAAGCTCCATGGCGGGAACATAAAGCAAACCAAGGACGCTATAGTATCTTGTGTGTAAGTGCAGGTTTAAAAACCCTATCCCTATGATTGTTAAATGCCTCGACCAACCCGCTAGTGCGGGTCAAGCTAAGGGAAAGAACACCATCAATGTTTTTTAATCGGAAACCAGCATTACATCACCATGTAATCTAGATTAATTTTATTACCGATCTGTGGAATAGTAAAAAAATTTTTTTATATTTATTATTATTTACTTGACTATACCCGGTTACTAAGTGTAGGAAAAAATACAAACAACTATTTGGTGAAGGTATGGAAATAGTATAAAAAGACTGAATTATGCCGTGAGGGTGAATAAGTACAACATGGGAGGAAAAAATCAGGTGCACATGTCAAGATAACCTCTTTCGAGGAATGTGCGCAGACCTCTGCTGAGTGAAGGTAAGGAGCTAGTGTAAAATTGAGGTTGAATAAAGTTCAAACCCGTGGGAAAAATTCCAGTGCGCATGTCAAGTCAACCCTCTCTCGAGGAAAATGTCCAGATCTCTGTTCAGTAGAAATATGGAGCTAGTATGAGAGGAGCTATACCGTGCGGGTGAAAGAAGTACAAAATCGTGGGAACAATTCCAGTGCGCATGTCAAGGAGATCCCTCTTGAGAAATCCGTTTCTCTGAAGCTATGTGTGGTCTGTAGTGTGTCACAAAAACCTTACAACTGTTATATCTCTAGCTATTATTAAGAATAAATATATGTACATATGAAGAAAGTAATTGTGTATAAAAGTGTATAAAATTATGTTAAAACCTGAAGCTATGACCTGATCAAATTATTACAATAAATTCTTAAAATTATTAAAATAATGACTACCTGACAGGATGTAATTCCTCTAAAAAAATATATATATAAAAAACTAAAACATCATAAAAATACATAAAAATACATGAAAAATACATAAAAATTAGATTAGTGAAAACTACATAGGAACTCATAGTCCATGATATTCTCTAATCAGGGAAGATCCATTGCTTGTTAGACGGCGGCCCTGAGCAATACTATCCTTGGGGACATCATTGTCATTTCTCTTACAACACAGGTATATCATTATTAAAGGGACTTTCTTTCGGGAAAAACTAGTGAACTAATAAAATAGATCCGTTACTTCATTGAGCCCAAATGGTTTTAATGTGTTAAGTTTATAGATCCAATAGGTCTCTTTCCTCTTTAGAGCATCAATACGATTGTGTGAAAGAGGGGTTATCTGTTCGATCGGGGTGATCCTGATCTTTGCTCTCCCATTATGCTCCATAGTGATGTGTCTCGACAGACCATGTAACATGAATCCTATTTTAATGTTGTGTCTGTGCGAGTTTAACCTCTTATGCAGTGCCTGTATTGTTCTCCCAATATATTGTCTATCGCATTCACATTCAATCAGGTATATCACAAAGTCAGACTGACAATTTAAACGTGATTTGATGGAAAACACTTCCCCCCCCGTTTTAGAGCAAAAATTGACTCTTTGATGTTGAATTGACCTACAGCATAGACAATTCTTAGAGAAACATTTGAACGATCCCTTAGTATTATCCATGGCTTCCATGGGTTTATTTTCTCTGAGCCGGCTAGGAGCTAACTGGTTTTTTAATGTCGAGGCTCTTCGATAGGTGATCCCAGGCACCTCTGGGATAGCATCCTTCAGAAAGGGGTCATTCCGAAGAATACCCCAGTGTTTACGGATAATACTCTTGATCAAATCCCCATCGTTACTGTAAGTCGTCACAAAATTGGACGAAAAATTTTCACTCGTGTCCTTCATCCCGTGACTGTTTGAACTTACTAAATCTTTCTGTGTAAGTTTTTTGTTGATCTGGTATGCCTTCTTAATTAATGGTATAGGATAGTCTTTCTCCAAAAACCTTTCTCTCAGGATATTGGCTTGTAGTTCAAAATCCCTATCTAAAGAACAATTCTTTCGGATTCTTTGGAACTGATTCTTTGGGATATTTTGTAACCATTTATTGTAATGGCTGCTAGTAAAATGAATATAGCCATTGCTATCAACTTTTTTGAAGAAAGTTTTCGTATGGATAGCTCCTTCATTATGTGATATAGTCAAGTCTAGGAAATCAATGCTATCCTTATTTATAATAGGGGAGAAAATGAGACCCCAATTATTATTGCATATTTGTCCTAGGAATTCATTCACATTATTTTGTGAATTGTCCCAAATCAGGAACAGGTCGTCGATGTACCTTTTATAGACAATCACATGCTTGAAAAATACCATGTTGTACTTATTCACCCTCACGGCATAATTCAGTCTTTTTATACTATTTCCATACCTTCACCAAATAGTTGTTTGTATTTTTTCCTACACTTAGTAACCGGGTATAGTCAAGTAAATAATAATAAATATAAAAAAATTTTTTTACTATTCCACAGATCGGTAATAAAATTAATCTAGATTACATGGTGATGTAATGCTGGTTCCCGATTAAAAAACATTGATGGTGTTCTTTCCCTTAGCTTGACCCGCACTAGCGGGTTGGTCGAGGCATTTAACAATCATAGGGATAGGGTTTTTAAACCTGCACTTACACACAAGATACTATAGCGTCCTTGGTTTGCTTTATGTTCCCGCCATGGAGCTTAGGCTTAATTAGGTTTTTGGGTCTCAGACAATGGCACCGTTCTTTAAGGTATATTATTGTGATCCCCTTCTTCTTATTAATCCAATTTATATATATAAAAAAAATTTTTTCTATCCAGTGAATATCACATAATGTAGATATATATATATATGTATATTTTTTCATTTATGGGATAATTGATCCTCTTAGCTACGCCTTTTTTCATTATATATATATATTTTTTTTTCCCTGTAGTACTCCTTATAATGATTCCCGTTTTTTGAACACATCCCGACGGTCACCTCCCATATGGTACGGGCGGACTATACGATCACATTCCGGCCGCTTTGATTAAATTGATACCTTCCTAAGCAGGTTCTAGGTAATGTTGCGATGGTTGAGGTGCACATTTACATGGGTTCCCCATGAACTTTTTTTGACACCATATGAAAAAGAGAGAGACGCATATAGATTTTGCACAAACATATGTTTTTATTTTCTTTGTAATTCATTTTTATTTTAAACCTCTGAGTCGTCAGGACAGATATGACAAGGGCAAAGTGACGTACTATAAGAAAGGCTGAATGTAATAGAGATGAAACATACACATTTTTTTCTATATATGGATTCCCGCCGATTTTTTTCAGAAGTGGGCGGACCATGACGTCATCAGTAAGGTATATATTGCTGGAAGTATTCCCTGTACAGCAGATGTGTTTTGCTTGCCAGACTGTCCTGATGAAGGGAGCTGCGACTCCCGAAACGCGTTGACCTGATCTGTGTAATGAATTAAAGCAACACCTATCCATTAATCTCCTGGATCGGCTGAGTCAGTGGCGCGGTTTAACATCCCTATCTACTACTTTCTGTTATCTGCTACTCTTGGGTCCGCTGCCGTGGCTTGGATACTTTTATATGCTGTTATAGGCGTTGTGACTTTCACAACCCCTATAGGTGAGTAAGACCACCCTCCTTGATTTTCCCCAATTTTCTGGGGTAAGACCCTATTGCGCTTTCTTTCCACAGTGTTTTTCTCTGACTGTTTCGGATCTGGTGTGACCAGCTCCCTTGGTGGATATAGCTGCAGAGGGTCGTTTGACTATATAATGGATTATTTCAACAACCGGTTGTCCTCTAGGGAAAAACTAATCCTACAAACAGTAGGTACCCGTGAATTGATCAATACTGACTGTGATTTGGATCTACCTAATGTCTATTCAGAGGAGGATACTTTGAGCATGAAAAGACTGTTTGTACGATTGGAGGATCTTTTGAAAGAAGAACTCCGCTTTGGGTTGGATGCCCGTTTTCTGACCATCTATATGGAAGAGAAGTTGTGCCCTAGGGGCTTAAGGATTAAACATGACTCTCCTTTCCCCTCTGATCCGGTTTTTTCACTGGAATGGGAGGGGATCCTTAATGATTGTATGAGGAATATGCTACAATGTTTATATAAGAAAAGAACTATGATTGCCAATGAGGCCACTGCTAAAATTGAGGATCTGTATAAAGAACTCAGTCATTTTGAATTGCACCCTGAATATAAAATAGCCAATTCCGATATTAACACTAAACTCACACAAATGGAACAAGATACGATTTTCAGAAAGTCGAAAAAATTACAGAGAGACAGGCAGGACATGATTCCCTCAAAATCCCAGGTTCCTATCCCTCGTGATTCGTCCAGAGAACCGGTTAATCGCAGGCTCAGGATTAATAGCTTCAATAGCAAAAGCTTTTTTAACAGCAAGTTCCATAAGAGCAGAAAAGGATCTTTATCCTCATCTAGGAATGAGATGGTGGGCCCTATTCCCTTGAACTCTGAGACGACCCCTATTCATCAGACTCCCATAAATTCTGATGCAAGGGGATCACAATTCAAAATAGTCTCCATTGAACCTCCAGGGGGAAATTTAAACATGGCACCTAAGGAAGTGGTTCCTAGTGAACCGTCCAATGAGATTTTGACAGACGTTCCTAAAAATGATGGCAAAGTGAGAGATTTTGAGAGTACTAAAAGACAACTCGAATCTTTAAGGATTCAGATTGAAAGAATCCGTAAGGAAAGAGATATAGCCTTAGAAAAAGAGTTCAATAATTTGATCCCCCTAGATGAACCTGACAAGGATTTCATAGATCTCCTTGAACTATCGACACATGAGGAGTTCATTCCCCTACCAGAGATACCCAATGTTAATGAACCGATGACTATCCTATCTCCTAGGGCCCCCCCTAATATAAGCCCTAAAATTAACACGATCACCATTGATAACTCCCAAAAAGGTAATACTTGTGTTCCTTTTTTAGCCCTAGCCAAAAAGTCACAGAGCCACATAACCCACTTTCTGACACCAAGAATAGGAAAGAGAAAAAGCACTACAGAGGATCCAGGGCTGGAATTAGGGTCAAACAAAAAAGAGAGAAGAGATCCACTACACGAGACACTAATATAGGGATTTTCAATCTATCTGATCACCCGCTATCCAAAGGGGAGCTTAAAGTTCTCAGGAAAGGCTTATCCTTCTGTCCTGCCACTAATGCCAATGACTTCGAGTTGTATTTGGACTTTCAGAAGTATGTGAGGAAACTGACTCTAACAAGACATTTTGAGATACATAAGACTCGCCCTAATATGGACCTGGAGAGTCCTGATAATAATTTTTATCATACGGATTTGAAATCAAAATCCAATTTTTACCCTATACGCAGCAAGGGTCACCATCTACAGACGTTCAGTGATTTAGTTTTGGAAGAATTTAAAAAACTCTCATGCTATAGGAATTCAATAAGAACTAATTTAAATATGGAGGAGAGAAGAGCTTTACTCTCTTTAAAAAATAATCCTGACCTAGTGATTAGATGCGCTGACAAAGGAGGTGGGGTCGTAGTACAAAATAAAGTAACTTACATACAGGAGGCACTTAGGAACCTATCGAACCCTCTCCATTATGAGACTGTGGACATGGCCATTTATAATCAAGCTATTATTGAGTACCATACTTTGATTAATAAAGCGGTCAAAGAAGGAATATTAAATAAGGATGAGGCTAAGTTTCTCAATATTAAAGATCCGAAACTAGCCTTTTACTATCACCTACCGAAGATCCATAAGGATCTGGAGAATCCCCCTGGGAGACCTATCATTTCAGGTATAGATTCATTGACTGCAAATCTGGCAGCTTATATTGACCGCATTATGAGAAGTCATGTCACCAACTTGAGGAGCTATCTCCGTGACTCCACAGAGCTCATTAATATAATTAAGAATATTGAGTGGAAAGATACGTTTGTTTTTGTAACCCTGGATATCTCAGCCCTGTATACTAACATCTCCCACCGATTGGGAATAGAGTGCTTCAGACAATTTCTATTAGTGGATGAACGTCTGCCGGAAGGACAAAAAAACTTCCTCCTTGAAGGAATGAGGTTTATACTATGTAATAACTACTTCACTTTCCGAGACACACTGTACCACCAATGCTATGGGACTGCGATGGGGTCCAAAGTCGCACCTACATACGCAAATCTGTTCATGGGTATGTTTGAGTTATTATACATTTTTGGGTCGGTATTATTCAAGCATGTGATTGTCTATAAAAGGTACATCGACGACCTGTTCCTGATTTGGGACAATTCACAAAATAATGTGAATGAATTCCTAGGACAAATATGCAATAATAATTGGGGTCTCATTTTCTCCCCTATTATAAATAAGGATAGCATTGATTTCCTAGACTTGACTATATCACATAATGAAGGAGCTATCCATACGAAAACTTTCTTCAAAAAAGTTGATAGCAATGGCTATATTCATTTTACTAGCAGCCATTACAATAAATGGTTACAAAATATCCCAAAGAATCAGTTCCAAAGAATCCGAAAGAATTGTTCTTTAGATAGGGATTTTGAACTACAAGCCAATATCCTGAGAGAAAGGTTTTTGGAGAAAGACTATCCTATACCATTAATTAAGAAGGCATACCAGATCAACAAAAAACTTACACAGAAAGATTTAGTAAGTTCAAACAGTCACGGGATGAAGGACACGAGTGAAAATTTTTCGTCCAATTTTGTGACGACTTACAGTAACGATGGGGATTTGATCAAGAGTATTATCCGTAAACACTGGGGTATTCTTCGGAATGACCCCTTTCTGAAGGATGCTATCCCAGAGGTGCCTGGGATCACCTATCGAAGAGCCTCGACATTAAAAAACCAGTTAGCTCCTAGCCGGCTCAGAGAAAATAAACCCATGGAAGCCATGGATAATACTAAGGGATCGTTCAAATGTTTCTCTAAGAATTGTCTATGCTGTAGGTCAATTCAACATCAAAGAGTCAATTTTTGCTCTAAAACGGGGGGGGAAGTGTTTTCCATCAAATCACGTTTAAATTGTCAGTCTGACTTTGTGATATACCTGATTGAATGTGAATGCGATAGACAATATATTGGGAGAACAATACAGGCACTGCATAAGAGGTTAAACTCGCACAGACACAACATTAAAATAGGATTCATGTTACATGGTCTGTCGAGACACATCACTATGGAGCATAATGGGAGAGCAAAGATCAGGATCACCCCGATCGAACAGATAACCCCTCTTTCACACAATCGTATTGATGCTCTAAAGAGGAAAGAGACCTATTGGATCTATAAACTTAACACATTAAAACCATTTGGGCTCAATGAAGTAACGGATCTATTTTATTAGTTCACTAGTTTTTCCCGAAAGAAAGTCCCTTTAATAATGATATACCTGTGTTGTAAGAGAAATGACAATGATGTCCCCAAGGATAGTATTGCTCAGGGCCGCCGTCTAACAAGCAATGGATCTTCCCTGATTAGAGAATATCATGGACTATGAGTTCCTATGTAGTTTTCACTAATCTAATTTTTATGTATTTTTCATGTATTTTTATGTATTTTTATGATGTTTTAGTTTTTTATATATATATTTTTTTAGAGGAATTACATCCTGTCAGGTAGTCATTATTTTAATAATTTTAAGAATTTATTGTAATAATTTGATCAGGTCATAGCTTCAGGTTTTAACATAATTTTATACACTTTTATACACAATTACTTTCTTCATATGTACATATATTTATTCTTAATAATAGCTAGAGATATAACAGTTGTAAGGTTTTTGTGACACACTACAGACCACACATAGCTTCAGAGAAACGGATTTCTCAAGAGGGATCTCCTTGACATGCGCACTGGAATTGTTCCCACGATTTTGTACTTCTTTCACCCGCACGGTATAGCTCCTCTCATACTAGCTCCATATTTCTACTGAACAGAGATCTGGACATTTTCCTCGAGAGAGGGTTGACTTGACATGCGCACTGGAATTTTTCCCACGGGTTTGAACTTTATTCAACCTCAATTTTACACTAGCTCCTTACCTTCACTCAGCAGAGGTCTGCGCACATTCCTCGAAAGAGGTTATCTTGACATGTGCACCTGATTTTTTCCTCCCATGTTGTACTTATTCACCCTCACGGCATAATTCAGTCTTTTTATACTATTTCCATACCTTCACCAAATAGTTGTTTGTATTTTTTCCTACACTTAGTAACCGGGTATAGTCAAGTAAATAATAATAAATATAAAAAAATTTTTTTACTATTCCACAGATCGGTAATAAAATTAATCTAGATTACATGGTGATGTAATGCTGGTTTCCGATTAAAAAACATTGATGGTGTTCTTTCCCTTAGCTTGACCCGCACTAGCGGGTTGGTCGAGGCATTTAACAATCATAGGGATAGGGTTTTTAAACCTGCACTTACACACAAGATACTATAGCGTCCTTGGTTTGCTTTATGTTCCCGCCATGGAGCTTAGGCTTAATTAGGTTTTTGGGTCTCAGACAATGGCACCGTTCTTTAAGGTATATTATTGTGATCCCCTTCTTCTTATTAATCCAATTTATATATATAAAAAAATTTTTTTCTATCCAGTGAATATCACATAATGTAGATATATATATATATGTATATTTTTTCATTTATGGGATAATTGATCCTCTTAGCTACGCCTTTTTTCATTATATATATATATATTTTTTTCCCTGTAGTACTCCTTATAATGATTCCCGTTTTTTGAACACATCCCGACGGTCACCTCCCATATGGTACGGGCGGACTATACGATCACATTCCGGCCGCTTTGATTAAATTGATACCTTCCTAAGCAGGTTCTAGGTAATGTTGCGATGGTTGAGGTGCACATTTACATGGGTTCCCCATGAACTTTTTTTGACACCATATGAAAAAGAGAGAGACGCATATAGATTTTGCACAAACATATGTTTTTATTTTCTTTGTAATTCATTTTTATTTTAAACCTCTGAGTCGTCAGGACAGATATGACAAGGGCAAAGTGACGTACTATAAGAAAGGCTGAATGTAATAGAGATGAAACATACACATTTTTTTCTATATATGGATTCCCGCCGATTTTTTTCAGAAGTGGGCGGACCATGACGTCATCAGTAAGGTATATATTGCTGGAAGTATTCCCTGTACAGCAGATGTGTTTTGCTTGCCAGACTGTCCTGATGAAGGGAGCTGCGACTCCCGAAACGCGTTGACCTGATCTGTGTAATGAATTAAAGCAACACCTATCCATTAATCTCCTGGATCGGCTGAGTCAGTGGCGCGGTTTAACATCCCTATCTACTACTTTCTGTTATCTGCTACTCTTGGGTCCGCTGCCGTGGCTTGGATACTTTTATATGCTGTTATAGGCGTTGTGACTTTCACAACCCCTATAGGTGAGTAAGACCACCCTCCTTGATTTTCCCCAATTTTCTGGGGTAAGACCCTATTGCGCTTTCTTTCCACAGTGTTTTTCTCATATTGTATATATTGTAGTATCTCGTGTGCCCGTAAGGCGATTAAAATATATATAATTTAATCTTGGGCTGTTCTGTTATCTCGATCCTGAATTCCACGTCTGTGGGCTCGGCGTAATAGTTATCGTAATTGGTGGCAGTGAGTTTATGCCAAGGATCATTGTGGGGTATTCAGTGAGATCAGGGGAGGATTAGATATATTCCGCTCACAGGAGTCGGGGGAATATATACCCCACACTCACCGGGAACCCTTCAATCATTGGCATAGTAAAATAGCGGCCTCCTTGCGTATTGTCGGGCAATTCCATAATTCTCCTGACTATAAGAGGGGCGCTAGAGAGCGAGTCACATGCTCTATCGGGTGGAAAGGGGGGTGTAACTTCCACTTCCTCCCCCTTTTCCTGACAACAATACTTTTATTTTAGTATTGGTTTTTGGAACTCAGACTGTGTTTTAGTAAGAGCAAGCCACTATGTAGGTTCTGTAAGATATGAAACCCCCAAAATTACACTAGGTGGCTGATTGGAAAGTACTGGAGTTGAGGAAGAATTTGTGCACCTGACACCAAGAATTAATAAAAATTGGATAACACTGACACTGTGTGTTAGTTGCAGCAAGCCACTAGGTAGGTTCTGTGAGATATGAAGCCCCTCAAAATATGCTAGCTTGTTGCTAGGAAGGTACTGGACTTGAAGCAAAAGTTGTGACCCTGACACAGAGTAATAATAAAAATTGGGTAACACTGAGACTGTGTGTTAGTTGCAGAAAGCCACTAGGTAGGTTCTGTAAGATATGGAGCCCCCAAAAGTATGCTAGCTTGCTTGTAGGAAGGTACTGGCCATGAGGCAGAAGTTGTGCCACTGACACCTAGTATTACTAAAAATTTGGTAACACTCAGAATGTGAATTGAGATGGTGGCTGACAGGCACTACACTACACCTGAACCCGTTGTTTTTACAATTTTGGGCCCTTTTTTTGTAAGTTGTAATACCTATTGCTAGTAAAACAGACACAGAGATAGCAGATGTCAGGATAGCTTTAAATCTCTCCCTGCCTGTGAGTAAGCTGTCCCTATATCACACACTGCAGGAACAGACCGTATGCAGCACTAAGAAAAGGATTTTTTTTCTTTTGCAGCAGTTCTATGATTTACACAGCAGCTAGCACATAGTGGACACTGTCTTCAGCCCTTAAAAAGGACTATTTTGGATTGTGCAGCAGGAACACTATCTCATACAATAACCTGAACTGTCCCTATACCTGTTTCTATGATTTACACAGTCGCTAACAGCTAATGCTAAATATCTTCAGCCCTTAGAAGGACTAGTATTAGTTGGCTGGAAAAATGCTGTACCGCACACAGTACATGACACTGTGCAGCCAAGCCAATCACAGTAACACCACAACAAAGATGGCTGCGGCGTTACTGTGAGGGCAAGCAATGTCAGATGTGTTCATTGGCTGGAAAAAGGCGCCATTAAGTGCAGAAACGAAAATGAAAGTATTGGAGGAAATACCATATTAGGCGTCGGATACCGAATACCTTTAATACCCCATTATCCGTCGAATACCGAATAGTGGCGAATATATTCGTTCATCCCTAATAATGATGTAATGTGATCACATCAGAACCTCTCACCTCCCCGGTCATATCCTCTGTTATTCCCATAGATAATGATGTAATGTGATGACATCAGAACCTCTCACCTCCCCGGTCATATCCTCTGTTATTCCCATAGATAATGATGTAATGTGATGACATCAGAACCTCTCACCTCCCCGGTCATATCCTCTGTTATTCCCATAGATAATAAGGTAATGTGATGACATCAGAACCCCTCACCTCCCCGGTCATATCCTCTGTTATTCCCATAGATAATGATGTAATGTGATGACATCAGAACCTCTCACCTCCCCGGTCATATCCTCTGTTATTCCCATAGATAATGATGTAATGTGATGACATCAGAGCCTCTCACCTCCCCGGTCATATCATGTTATTCCCATAGATAATGATGTAATGTGATGACATCAGAGCCTCTCACTTCCCTGGTCATATCCTCTGTTATTCCCATAGATAATGATGTAATGTGATGACATCAGAACCTTTCGCCTCTTCGGTCATATCCTCTGTTATTCCCATAGATAATGATGTTATGTGGTGACATCAGAGGCTCTCACCTCCCCGGTCATATCCTCTGTTATTCCCATAGATAATGATGTAATGTGATGACATCAGAGCCTCTCACCTCCCCGGTCATATCCTCTGTTATCCCCATAGATAATGATGTAATGTGATGACATCAGAGCCTCTCACCTCCCCGTTCATATCCTCTGTTATTCCCATAGATAATGATGTAATGTGATGACATCAGAGCCTCTCACCTCCCCGTTCATATCCTCTGTTATTCCCATAGATAATGATGTAATGTGATGACATCAGAGCCTCTCACCTCCCCGGTCATATCCTCTGTTATTCCCATAGATAATGATGTAATGTGATGACATCAGAACCTCTCACCTCCCCGTTCATATCCTCTGTTATTCCCATAGATAATGATGTAATGTGATGACATCAGAGCCTCTCACCTCCCCGGTTATATACTCTGTTATTCCCATAGATAATGATATAATGTGATGACATCAGAGCCTCTCACCTCCCCGGTCATATCCTCTGTTATTCCCATAGATAATGATGTAATGTGATGACATCAGAACCTCTCACCTCCCCGTTCATATCCTCTGTTATTCCCATAGATAATGATGTAATGTGATGACATCAGAGCCTCTCACCTCCCCGGTCATATCCTCTGTTATTCCCATAGATAATGATGTAATGTGATGACATCAGAGCCTCTCACCTCCCCGGTCATATCCTCTGTTATCCCCATAGATAATGATGTAATGTGATGACATCAGAACCTCTCACCTCCCCGGTCATATCCTCTGTTATCCCCATAGATAATGATGTAATATAATGACATCAGAACCTCTCACCTCTCCAGTAAGATGGAAGATTATCTCCAGACTCAGGTTTAATATCTTCTCCATAATTTGGTCTTTGTCCTTATTCATCTTTCTTGGGTCAAACAGGAAAAATCAAAAGAAAACGACAGAAGATCCTTTATTGTAAAGAGGATGAGATGATGAGAAAATCAACAAAAGGCAGGGTCTGTCGCTCTCTCTCCCCCATGTGTAGTGCGGGGTCTGTCGCTCTCTCTCTCCCCCATGTGTAGTGCAGGGTCTGTCACTCTCTCTCCCCCATGTGTAGTGCGGGGTCTGTCGCTCTCTCTCTCCCATATGTAGTGCGGGGTCTGTCGCTCTCTCTCCCTCATGTGTAGTGCGGGGTCTGTCGCTCTCTCTCCCCCATGTGTAGTGCGGGGTCTGTCGCTCTCTCTCCCTCATGTGTAGTGCGGGGTCTGTCGCTCTCTCTCCCTCATGTGTAGTGCGGGGTCTGTCGCTCTCTCTCTCTCCTCCATGTGTAGTGCGGGGTCTGTCGCTCTCTCTCCCTCATGTGTAGTGCGGGGTCTGTCGCTCTCTCTCCCTCATGTGTAGTGCAGGGTCTGTCACTCTCGCTCTTCTCCATGTGTAGTGCGGGGTCTGGCGCTCTCTCTCCTCATGTGTAGTGCGGGGTCTGTCGCTCTCTCCCCCATGTGTAGTGCAGGGTCTGTCACTCTCTCTCCCCCATGTGTAGTGCGGGGTCTGTCGCTCTCTCTCCCCCATGTGTAGTGCTGGGTCTGTCGCTCTCTCTCCCTCATGTGTAGTGCGGGGTCTGTCGCTCTCTCTCCCTCATGTGTAGTGCGGTTTCTGTCGCTCTCTCTCCCTCATGTGTAGTGCGGGGTCTGTTGCTCTCTCTCGCCCCCATGTGTAGTGCGGGGTCTGTCGCTCTCTCTCTCCCTCATGTGTAGTGCGGGGTCTGTCGCTCTCTCCCCCCCATGTGTAGTGCGGGGCCTGTCGCTCTCTCCCCCCCATGTGTAGTGCGGGGTCTGTCGCTCTCTCTCCACCATGTGTAGTGCGGGATCTGTCAATCTCTCTCTCCCCCATGTGTAGTGCGGGGTCTGTCGCTCTCTCTCCCCCATGTGTAGTGCGGGGTCTGGTCGCTCATTCTCCCCCCCATGTGTAGTGCGGGGTCTGTCGCTCTCTCTCCCTCATGTGTAGTGCAGGGTCTGTCACTCTCGCTCTTCTCCATGTGTAGTGCGGGGTCTGTCGCTCTCTCTCCTCATGTGTAGTGCGGGGTCTGTCGCTCTCTCCCCCATGTGTAGTGCAGGGTCTGTCACTCTCTCTCCCCCATGTGTAGTGCGGGGTCTGTCGCTCTCTCTCCCCCATGTGTAGTGCGGGGTCTGTCGCTCTCTCTCCCTCATGTGTAGTGCGGTTTCTGTCGCTCTCTCTCCCTCATGTGTAGTGCGGGGTCTGTTGCTCTCTCTCGCCCCCATGTGTAGTGCGGGGTCTGTCGCTCTCTCTCTCCCTCATGTGTAGTGCGGGGTCTGTCGCTCTCTCCCCCCCCATGTGTAGTGCGGGGCCTGTCGCTCTCTCCCCCCCATGTGTAGTGCGGGGTCTGTCGCTCTCTCTCCACCATGTGTAGTGCGGGATCTGTCAATCTCTCTCTCCCCCATGTGTAGTGCGGGGTCTGTCGCTCTCTCTCCCCCATGTGTAGTGCGGGGTCTGTCGCTCTCTCTCCCTCATGTGTAGTGCGGGGTCTGTCGCTCTCTCTCCCTCATGTGTAGTGCGGGGTCTGTCACTCTCTCTCTCCCCCATGTGTAGTGCAGGGTCTGTCGCTCTCTCTCCCTCATGTGTAGTGCGGGGTCTGTCGCTCTCTCTCCCCCATGTGTAGTGCAGGGTCTGTCGCTCTCTCTCCCTCATGTGTAGTGCGGGGTTTGTCGCTCTCTCTCCCTCATGTGTAGTGCGGGGTCTGTCGCTCTTTCTCCCTCATGTGTAGTGCGTGGTCTGTCGCTCTCTCTCCTCCATGTGTAGTGCGGGGTCTGTCGCTCTCTCTCCCTCATGTGTAGTGCGGGGTCTGTCGCTCTCTCTCCCTCATGTGTAGTGCGGGGTCTGTCGCTCTCTCTCCTACATGTGTAGTGTGGGGTCTGTCGCTCTCTCTCCTCCATGTGTAGTGTGGGGTCTGTCGCTCTCCCTCCCTCATGTGTAGTGCGGGGTCTGTCGCTCTCTCTCCTCCATGTGTAGTGTGGGGTCTGTCGCTCTCTCTCCTCCATGTGTAGTGCGGGGTCTGTCGCTCTCTCTCCTCCATGTGTAGTGTGGGGTCTGTCGCTCTCTCTCCCCCATGTGTAGTGCGGGGTCTGTCGCTCTCTCTCCCCCATGTGTAGTGCGGGGTCTGTCGCTCTTTCTCCCTCATGTGTAGTGCGGGGTCTGTCGCTCTCTCTCCCTCATGTGTAGTGCGGGGTCTGTCGCTCTCTCTCCCTCATGTGTAGTGCGGGGTCTGTCGCTCTCTCTCCCTCATGTGTAGTGCGGGGTCTGTCGCTCTCTCTCCCTCATGTGTAGTGCGGGGTCTGTCGCTCTCTCTCCCTCATGTGTAGTGCGGGGTCTGTCGCTCTCTCTCTCCCCCATGTGTAGTGCGGGGTCTGTCGCTCTTTCTCCCTCATGTGTAGTGCGGGGTCTGTCGCTCTCTCTCCCTCATGTGTAGTGTGGGGTCTGTCGATCTCTCTCCCTCATGTGTAGTGTGGGGTCTGTCGCTCTCTCTCCCCCATGTGTAGTGCGGGGTCTGTCGCTCTCTCTCCCTCATGTGTAGTGCGGGGTCTGTCGCTCTCTCTCCCTCATGTGTAGTGCGGGGTCTGTCGCTCTCTCTCTCCCTCATGTGTAGTGCGGGGTCTGTCGCTCTCTCTCTCCCTCATGTGTAGTGCGGGGTCTGTCGCTCTCTCCCCCCCATGTGTAGTGTGGGGCCTGTCGCTCTCTCCCCCCCATGTGTAGTGCGGGGTCTGTCGCTCTCTCTCCACCATGTGTAGTGCGGGATCTGTCGCTCTCTCTCTCCCCCATGTGTAGTGCGGGGTCTGTCGCTCTCTCTCCCCCATGTGTAGTGCGGGGTCTGGTCGCTCATTCTCCCCCCCATGTGTAGTGCGGGGTCTGTCGCTCTCTCTCCCTCATGTGTAGTGCGGGGTCTGTCGCTCTCTCTCCCTCATGTGTAGTGCGGGGTCTGTCACTCTCTCTCTCCCCCATGTGTAGTGCAGGGTCTGTCGCTCTCTCTCCCTCATGTGTAGTGCGGGGTCTGTCGCTCTCTCTCCCCCATGTGTAGTGCGGGGTCTGTCGCTCTCTCTCCCTCATGTGTAGTGCGGGGTTTGTCGCTCTCTCTCCCTCATGTGTAGTGCAGGGTCTGTCGCTCTCTCTCCCTCATGTGTAGTGCGGGGTCTGTCGCTCTTTCTCCCTCATGTGTAGTGCGTGGTCTGTCGCTCTCTCTCCCCCATGTGTAGTGCGGGGTCTGTCGCTCTCTCTCCCTCATGTGTAGTGCGGGGTCTGTCGCTCTCTCTCCCTCATGTGTAGTGCGGGGTCTGTCGCTCTCTCTCCTCCATGTGTAGTGTGGGGTCTGTCGCTCTCTCTCCTCCATGTGTAGTGTGGGGTCTGTCGCTCTCTCTCCTACATGTGTAGTGTGGGGTCTGTCGCTCTCTCTCCTCCATGTGTAGTGTGGGGTCTGTCGCTCTCCCTCCCTCATGTGTAGTGCGGCGTCTGTCGCTCTCTCTCCTCCATGTGTAGTGTGGGGTCTGTCGCTCTCTCTCCTCCATGTGTAGTGCGGGGTCTGTCGCTCTCTCTCCTCCATGTGTAGTGTGGGGTCTGTCGCTCTCTCTCCCCCATGTGTAGTGCGGGGTCTGTCGCTCTTTCTCCCTCATGTGTAGTGCGGGGTCTGTCGCTCTCTCTCCCTCATGTGTAGTGCGGGGTCTGTCGCTCTCTCTCCCTCATGTGTAGTGCGGGGTCTGTCGCTCTCTCTCCCTCATCTGTAGTGTGGGGTCTGTCGCTCTCACTCCCCCATGTGTAGTGCGGGGTCTGTCGCTCTCTCTCCCTCATGTGTAGTGCGGGGTCTGTCGCTCTCTCTCCCTCATGTGTAGTGCGGGGTCTGTCGCTCTCTCTCTCCCTCATGTGTAGTGCGGGGTCTGTCGCTCTCTCTCCCCGATGTGTAGTGCGGGGTCTGTCGCTCTCTTTCCCTCATGTGTAGTGCGGGGTCTGTCGCTCTCTCTCCCCCATGTGTAGTGCGGGGTCTGTCGCTCTCTCTCTCCCTCATGTGTAGTGCGGGGTCTGTCGCTCTCTCTCCCTCATGTGTAGTGCGGGGTCTGTCGCTCTCTCTCCCTCATGTGTAGTGCGGGGTCTGTCGCTCTCTCTCCCTCATGTGTAGTGCGGGGTCTGTCGCTCTCTCTCTCCCTCATGTGTAGTGCGGGGTCTGTCGCTCTCTCTCCCCCATGTGTAGTGCGGGGTCTGTCTCTCTCTCCTCCATGTGTAGTGCGGGGTCTGTCGCTCTCTCTCTCCCCCATGTGTAGTGCGGGGTCTGTCGCTCTCTCTCTCCTCCATGTGTAGTGCGGGGTCTGTCACTCTCTCTCCCCCATGTGTAGTGCGGGGTCTGTCGCTCTCTCTCCCTCATGTGTAGTGC
Organism: Anomaloglossus baeobatrachus; assembly: GCF_048569485.1. Taxonomy (NCBI): domain Eukaryota; kingdom Metazoa; phylum Chordata; class Amphibia; order Anura; family Aromobatidae; genus Anomaloglossus; species Anomaloglossus baeobatrachus. The sequence goes on along the minus strand of NW_027442054.1, from coordinate 51,887 downwards.
GGGGTCTGTCGCTCTCTCTCCTCCATGTGTAGTGCGGGGTCTGTCGCTCTCTCTCCCCCATGTGTAGTGCGGGGTCTGTCGCTCTCTCCCTCATGTGTAGTGCGGGGTCTGTCGCTCTCTCTCTCCCATGTGTAGTGCGGGGTCTGTCGCTCTCTCCCTCATGTGTAGTGCGGGGTCTGTCGCTCTCTCTCCCATGTGTAGTGCGGGGTCTGTCACTCTCTCTCCCTCATGTGTAGTGCGGGGTCTGTCGCTCTCTCTCCCTCATGTGTAGTGCGGGGTCTGTCGCTCTCTCTCCCTCATGTGTAGTGCGGGGTCTGTCGCTCTCTCTCCCTCATGTGTAGTGCGGGGTCTTTCGCTCTCTCTCCCTCATGTGTAGTGCGGGGTCTGTCACTCTCTCTCCCTCATGTGTAGTGCGGGGGCTGTCGCTCTCTCTCCCTCATGTGTAGTGCGGGGTCTGTCGCTCTCTCCCTCATGTGTAGTGCGGGGTCTGTCACTCTCTCTCCCTCATGTGTAGTGCGGGGTCTGTCGCTCTCTCCCTCATGTGTAGTGCGGGGTCTGTCGCTCTCTCTCCCTCATGTGTAGTGCAGGGTCTGTCGCTCTCTCTCCCTCATGTGTAGTGCGGGGTCTGTCGCTCTCTCCCCCTCATGTGTAGTGCGGGGTCTGTCGCTCTCTCTCTCCCTCATGTGTAGTGCGGGGTCTGTCGCTCTCTCTCCCCCATGTGTAGTGCGGGGTCTGTCGCTCTCTCCCTCATGTGTAGTGCGGGGTCTGTCGCTCTCTCTCCCTCATGAGTAGTGCGGGGTCTGTCATTCTCTCTCTTCCTCATGTGTAGTGCGGGGTCTGTCGCTCTCTCTCCCTCATGTGTAGTGCGGGGTCTGTCGCTCTCTCTCCCTCATGTGTAGTGCGGGGTCTGTCGCTCTCTCTCCCTCATGTGTAGTGCGGGGTCTGTCGCTCTCTCCCCCATGTGTAGTGCGGGGTCTGTCGCTCTCTCTCCCTCATGTGTAGTCTGGGGTCTCTCTCTCTCTCCCTCATGTGTAGTGCGGGGTCTGTCGCTCTCTCTCTCCCTCATGTGTAGTGCGGGGTCTGTCGCTCTCTCCCCCCCATGTGTAGTGCGGGGTCTGTCGCTCTCTCTCCCTCATGTGTAGTGCGGGGTCTGTCGCTCTCTCTCCCCCATGTGTAGTGCGGGGTCTGTCGCTCTCTCCCTCATGTGTAGTGCGGGGTCTGTCGCTCTCTCCCCCATGTGTAGTGCGGGGTCTGTCGCTCTCTCCCCCTCATGTGTAGTGCGGGGTCTGTCTCTCTCCCTCATGTGTAGTCCGGGGTCTGTCGCTCTCTCTCCCCCATGTGTAGTGCGGGGTCTGTCGCTCTCTCCCCCATGTGTAGTGCGGGGTCTGTCGCTCTCTCCCCCATGTGTAGTGCGGGGTCTGTCGCTCTCTCTCCCTCATGTGTAGTGCGGGGTCTGTCGCTCTCTCTCCCTCATGTGTAGTGCGGGGTCTGTCGCTCTCTCTCCCTCATGTGTAGTGCGGGGTCTGTCGCTCTCTCCCCCATGTGTAGTGCGGGGTCTGTCGCTCTCTCCCCCATGTGTAGTGCGGGGTCTGTCGCTCTCTCCCCCATGTGTAGTGCGGGGTCTGTCGCTCTCTCTCCCTCATGTGTAGTGCGGGGTCTGTCTCTCTCTCTCCCTCATGTGTAGTGCGGGGTCTGTCGCTCTCTCTCCTCCATGTGTAGTGCGGGGTCTGTCGCTCTCTCTCCCTCATGTGTAGTGCGGGGTCTGTCGCTCTCTCTCCCTCATGTGTAATGCGGGGTCTGTCGCTCTCTCTCCCCCATGTGTAGTGCGGGGTCTGTCGCTCTCTCCCTCATGTATAGTGCGGGGTCTGTCGCACTCTCTCCCCCTCATGTGTAGTGCGGGGTCTGTCTCTCTCTCTCCCTCATGTGTAGTGCGGGGTCTGTCGCTCTCTCTCCCTCATGTGTAGTGCGGGGTCTGTCGCTCTCTCTCCCCCATGTGTAGTGCGGGGTCTGTCGCTCTCTCTCCCTCATGTGTAGTGCGGGGTCTGTCGCTCTCTCTCCCTCATGTGTAGTGCGGGGTCTGTCGCTCTCTCTCCCTCATGTGTAGTGCGGGGTCTGTCGCTCTCTCTCCCTCATGTGTAGTGCGGGGTCTGTCGCTCTCTCTCCCTCATGTGTAGTGCAGGGTCTGTCGCTCTCTCCCCCATGTGTAGTGCGGGGTCTGTCTCTCTCTCTCCCTCATGTGTAGTGCGGGGTCTGTCGCTCTCTCTCCCTCATGTGTAGTGCAGGGTCTGTCGCTCTCTCCCCCATGTGTAGTGCGGGGTCTGTCTCTCTCTCTCCCTCATGTGTAGTGCGGGGTCTGTCGCTCTCTCTCCCTCATGTGTAGTGCGGGGTCTGTCGCTCTCTCCCCCATGTGTAGTGCGGGGTCTGTCTCTCTCTCTCCCTCATGTGTAGTGCGGGGTCTGTCGCTCTCTCTCCCTCATGTGTAGTGCGGGGTCTGTCGCGCTCTCTCCCCATGTGTAGTGCGGGGTCTGTCTCTCTCTCCTCCATGTGTAGTGCGGGTCTGTCGCTCTCTCTCTCCCCCATGTGTAGTGCGGGGTCTGTCGCTCTCTCTCTCCTCCATGTGTAGTGCGGGGTCTGTCACTCTCTCTCCCCCATGTGTAGTGCGGGGTCTGTCGCTCTCTCTCCCTCATGTGTAGTGCGGGGTCTGTCGCTCTCTCTCCTCCATGTGTAGTGCGGGGTCTGTCGCTCTCTCTCCCCCATGTGTAGTGCGGGGTCTGTCGCTCTCTCCCTCATGTGTAGTGCGGGGTCTGTCGCTCTCTCTCTCCCATGTGTAGTGCGGGGTCTGTCGCTCTCTCCCTCATGTGTAGTGCGGGGTCTGTCGCTCTCTCTCCCATGTGTAGTGCGGGGTCTGTCACTCTCTCTCCCTCATGTGTAGTGCGGGGTCTGTCGCTCTCTCTCCCTCATGTGTAGTGCGGGGTCTGTCGCTCTCTCTCCTCATGTGTAGTGCGGGGTCTGTCGCTCTCTCTCCCTCATGTGTAGTGCGGGGTCTTTCGCTCTCTCTCCCTCATGTGTAGTGCGGGGTCTGTCACTCTCTCTCCCTCATGTGTAGTGCGGGGGCTGTCGCTCTCTCTCCCTCATGTGTAGTGCGGGGTCTGTCGCTCTCTCCCTCATGTGTAGTGCGGGGTCTGTCACTCTCTCTCCCTCATGTGTAGTGCGGGGTCTGTCGCTCTCTCCCTCATGTGTAGTGCGGGGTCTGTCGCTCTCTCTCCCTCATGTGTAGTGCAGGGTCTGTCGCTCTCTCTCCCTCATGTGTAGTGCGGGGTCTGTCGCTCTCTCCCCCTCATGTGTAGTGCGGGGTCTGTCGCTCTCTCTCTCCCTCATGTGTAGTGCGGGGTCTGTCGCTCTCTCTCCCCCATGTGTAGTGCGGGGTCTGTCGCTCTCTCCCTCATGTGTAGTGCGGGGTCTGTCGCTCTCTCTCCCTCATGAGTAGTGCGGGGTCTGTCATTCTCTCTCTTCCTCATGTGTAGTGCGGGGTCTGTCGCTCTCTCTCCCTCATGTGTAGTGCGGGGTCTGTCGCTCTCTCTCCCTCATGTGTAGTGCGGGGTCTGTCGCTCTCTCTCCCTCATGTGTAGTGCGGGGTCTGTCGCTCTCTCCCCCATGTGTAGTGCGGGGTCTGTCGCTCTCTCTCCCTCATGTGTAGTCTGGGGTCTCTCTCTCTCTCCCTCATGTGTAGTGCGGGGTCTGTCGCTCTCTCTCTCCCTCATGTGTAGTGCGGGGTCTGTCGCTCTCTCCCCCCCGATGTGTAGTGCGGGGTCTGTCGCTCTCTCTCCCTCATGTGTAGTGCGGGGTCTGTCGCTCTCTCTCCCCCATGTGTAGTGCGGGGTCTGTCGCTCTCTCCCTCATGTGTAGTGCGGGGTCTGTCGCTCTCTCCCCCATGTGTAGTGCGGGGTCTGTCGCTCTCTCCCCCTCATGTGTAGTGCGGGGTCTGTCTCTCTCCCTCATGTGTAGTCCGGGGTCTGTCGCTCTCTCTCCCCCATGTGTAGTGCGGGGTCTGTCGCTCTCTCCCCCATGTGTAGTGCGGGGTCTGTCGCTCTCTCCCCCATGTGTAGTGCGGGGTCTGTCGCTCTCTCTCCCTCATGTGTAGTGCGGGGTCTGTCGCTCTCTCTCCCTCATGTGTAGTGCGGGGTCTGTCGCTCTCTCTCCCTCATGTGTAGTGCGGGGTCTGTCGCTCTCTCCCCCATGTGTAGTGCGGGGTCTGTCGCTCTCTCCCCCATGTGTAGTGCGGGGTCTGTCGCTCTCTCCCCCATGTGTAGTGCGGGGTCTGTCGCTCTCTCTCCCTCATGTGTAGTGCGGGGTCTGTCTCTCTCTCTCCCTCATGTGTAGTGCGGGGTCTGTCGCTCTCTCTCCTCCATGTGTAGTGCGGGGTCTGTCGCTCTCTCTCCCTCATGTGTAGTGCGGGGTCTGTCGCTCTCTCTCCCTCATGTGTAATGCGGGGTCTGTCGCTCTCTCTCCCCCATGTGTAGTGCGGGGTCTGTCGCTCTCTCCCTCATGTATAGTGCGGGGTCTGTCGCACTCTCTCCCCCTCATGTGTAGTGCGGGGTCTGTCTCTCTCTCTCCCTCATGTGTAGTGCGGGGTCTGTCGCTCTCTCTCCCTCATGTGTAGTGCGGGGTCTGTCGCTCTCTCTCCCCCATGTGTAGTGCGGGGTCTGTCGCTCTCTCTCCCTCATGTGTAGTGCGGGGTCTGTCGCTCTCTCTCCCTCATGTGTAGTGCGGGGTCTGTCGCTCTCTCTCCCTCATGTGTAGTGCGGGGTCTGTCGCTCTCTCTCCCTCATGTGTAGTGCGGGGTCTGTCGCTCTCTCTCCCTCATGTGTAGTGCAGGGTCTGTCGCTCTCTCCCCCATGTGTAGTGCGGGGTCTGTCTCTCTCTCTCCCTCATGTGTAGTGCGGGGTCTGTCGCTCTCTCTCCCTCATGTGTAGTGCAGGGTCTGTCGCTCTCTCCCCCATGTGTAGTGCGGGGTCTGTCTCTCTCTCTCCCTCATGTGTAGTGCGGGGTCTGTCGCTCTCTCTCCCTCATGTGTAGTGCGGGGTCTGTCGCTCTCTCCCCCATGTGTAGTGCGGGGTCTGTCTCTCTCTCTCCTCATGTGTAGTGCGGGGTCTGTCGCTCTCTCTCCCTCATGTGTAGTGCGGGGTCTGTCGCTCTCTCTTCCATGTGTAGTGCGGGGTCTGTCGCTCTCTCTCCCTCATGTGTAGTGCGGGGTCTGTCGCTCTCTCTCCCCCATGTGTAGTGCGGGGTCTGTCGCTCTCCTGTAGTTCGGGGTGAGGAGAACATGCACTGACCTCCACCTCAGAGCCGATACTGCCTGTGCTCACAGGACCTGTGTGATGTCACCGTCATGTGATCAGTCACATGATCAGAGGCTATGCTCAGTGTGTGTGGGAGGATGGAGCAGAGCGGTAGGTGTTATGAGGAGCGGAGCCGCGTGTGTAATGTGATTGGAGCCGTGTGTGTAATGTGATTGGAGCCGCGTGTGTAATGTGATTGGAGCCGCGTGTGTAATGTGATTGGAGCCGCGTGTGTAATGTGATTGGAGCCGTGTGTGTAATGTGAGCGGAGCCGTGTGTGTAATGTGATCGGAGCCGTGTGTGTAATGTGAGCGGAGCCGCGTGTGTTATGGGATCGGAGCCGTGTGTGTAATGTGAGCGGAGCCGTGTGTGTAATGTGATTGGAGCCGCGTGTGTAATGTGATTGGAGCCGTGTGTGTAATGTGATTGGAGCCGCGTGTGTAATGTGATTGGAGCCGCGTGTGTAATGTGATTGGAGCCGCGTGTGTAATGTGATTGGAGCCGCGTGTGTAATGTGATTGGAGCCGCGTGTGTAATGTGATTGGAGCCGTGTGTGTAATGTGAGCGGAGCCGTGTGTGTAATGTGATCGGAGCCGTGTGTGTAATGTGAGCGGAGCCGCGTGTGTTATGGGATCGGAGCCGTGTGTGTAATGTGAGCGGAGCCGTGTGTGTAATGTGAGCGGAGCCGTGTGTGTAATGTGAGCGGAGCCGTGTGTGTAATGTGAGCGGAGCCGTGTGTGTAATGTGAGCGGAGCCGTGTGTGTAATGTGATTGGAGCCGTGTGTGTAATGTGATTGGAGCCGTGTGTGTAATGTGATTGGAGCCGTGTGTGTGTAATGTGAGCGGAGCCGCGTGTGTAATGTGATCGGAGCCGTGTGTGTAATGGGAGCGGAGCCGTGTGTGTAATGTGATCGGAGCCGTGTGTGTAATGTGATCGGAGCCGTGTGTGTAATGTGAGCGGAGCCGCGTGTGTGTAATGTGAGCGGAGCCGTGTGTGTAATGTGAGCGGAGCCGTGTGTGTAATGGGAGCGGAGGCGTGTGTGTAATGTGAGCGGAGCCGCGTGTGTAATGTGATCGGAGCCGTGTGTGTAATGGGAGCGGAGCCGTGTGTGTAATGTGATCGGAGCCGTGTGTGTAATGTGATCGGAGCCGTGTGTGTAATGTGAGCGGAGCCGCGTGTGTGTAATGTGAGCGGAGCCGTGTGTGTAATGTGAGCGGAGCCGCGTGTGTAATGTGATTGGAGCCGTGTGTGTAATGTGATTGGAGCCGCGTGTGTAATGTGAGCGGAGCCGTGTGTGTAATGTGATTGGAGCCGCGTGTGTAATGTGATTGGAGCCGCGTGTGTAATGTGATCGGAGCCGTGTGTGTAATGGGAGCGGAGCCGTGTGTGTAATGTGATCGGAGCCGCGTGTGTAATGTGATCGGAGCCGTGTGTGTAATGGGAGCGGAGCCGTGTGTGTAATGTGATTGGAGCCGTGTGTGTAATGTGAGCGGAGCCGCGTGTGTAATGTGATTGGAGCCGTGTGTGTAATGTGATTGGAGCCGCGTGTGTAATGTGAGCGGAGCCGTGTGTGTAATGTGATTGGAGCCGCGTGTGTAATGTGATTGGAGCCGCGTGTGTAATGTGATCGGAGCCGTGTGTGTAATGGGAGCGGAGCCGTGTGTGTAATGTGATCGGAGCCGCGTGTGTAATGTGATCGGAGCCGTGTGTGTAATGGGAGCGGAGCCGTGTGTGTAATGTGAGGGGAGCCGTGTGTGTAATGTGATCGGAGCCGTGTGTGTAATGTGATCGGAGCCGTGTGTGTAATGTGATCGGAGCCGTGTGTGTAATGGGAGCGGAGCCGTGTGTGTAATGGGAGCGGAGCCGTGTGTGTAATGTGAGCGGAGCCGTGTGTGTAATGTGATTGGAGCCGTGTGTGTAATGTGAGCGGAGCCGCGTGTGTAATGTGATTGGAGCCGCGTGTGTAATGTGATCGGAGCCGTGTGTGTAATGTGATCGGAGCCGCGTGTGTAATGTGATTGGAGCCGCGTGTGTAATGTGATTGGAGCCGTGTGTGTAATGTGAGCGGAGCCGTGTGTGTAATGTGAGCGGAGCCGTGTGTGTAATGTGAGCGGAGCCGTGTGTGTAATGGGAGCGGAGCCGTGTGTGTAATGTGATTGGAGCCGTGTGTGTAATGTGATCGGAGCCGTGTGTGTAATGTGAGCGGAGGCGCGTGTGTAATGTGAGCGGAGCCGTGTGTGTAATGTGATTGGAGCCGCGTGTGTAATGTGATTGGAGCCGCGTGTGTAATGTGATCGGAGCCGTGTGTGTAATGGGAGCGGAGCCGTGTGTGTAATGTGATCGGAGCCGCGTGTGTAATGTGATCGGAGCCGTGTGTGTAATGGGAGCGGAGCCGTGTGTGTAATGTGAGGGGAGCCGTGTGTGTAATGTGATCGGAGCCGTGTGTGTAATGTGATCGGAGCCGTGTGTGTAATGTGATCGGAGCCGTGTGTGTAATGGGAGCGGAGCCGTGTGTGTAATGGGAGCGGAGCCGTGTGTGTAATGTGAGCGGAGCCGTGTGTGTAATGTGATTGGAGCCGTGTGTGTAATGTGAGCGGAGCCGCGTGTGTAATGTGATTGGAGCCGCGTGTGTAATGTGATCGGAGCCGTGTGTGTAATGTGATCGGAGCCGCGTGTGTAATGTGATTGGAGCCGCGTGTGTAATGTGATTGGAGCCGTGTGTGTAATGTGAGCGGAGCCGTGTGTGTAATGTGAGCGGAGCCGTGTGTGTAATGTGAGCGGAGCCGTGTGTGTAATGGGAGCGGAGCCGTGTGTGTAATGTGATTGGAGCCGCGTGTGTAATGTGATCGGAGCCGTGTGTGTAATGTGATCGGAGCCGCGTGTGTAATGTGAGCGGAGCCGCGTGTGTAATGGGAGCGGAGCCGCGTGTGTAATGTGATCGGAGCCGCGTGTGTAATGTGATTGGAGCCGCGTGTGTAATGTGATTGGAGCCGTGTGTGTAATGGGAGCGGAGCCGTGTGTGTAATGTGAGCGGAGCCGTGTGTGTAATGTGATCGGAGCCGTGTGTGTAATGTGATCGGAGCCGTGTGTGTAATGTGATCGGAGCCGTGTGTGTAATGGGAGCGGAGCCGTGTGTGTAATGGGAGCGGAGCCGTGTGTGTAATGTGATCGGAGCCGCGTGTGTAATGTGATCGGAGCCGCGTGTGTAATGTGAGCGGAGCCGTGTGTGTAATGGGAGCGGAGCCGTGTGTGTAATGTGATTGGAGCCGCGTGTGTAATGTGATTGGAGCCGCGTGTGTAATGTGAGCGGAGCCGTGTGTGTAATGGGAGCGGAGCCGTGTGTGTAATGTGATTGGAGCCGCGTGTGTAATGTGATTGGAGCCGTGTGTGTAATGTGAGCGGAGCCGTGTGTGTAATGTGAGCGGACCCGTGTGTGTAATGTGATCGGAGCCGTGTGTGTAATGTGATCGGAGCCGCGTGTGTAATGTGAGCGGAGCCGCGTGTGTAATGGGAGCGGAGCCGCGTGTGTAATGTGATCGGAGCCGCGTGTGTAATGTGAGCGGAGCCGTGTGTGTAATGGGAGCGGAGCCGCGTGTGTAATGTGAGCGGAGCCGTGTGTGTAATGGGAGCGGAGCCGTGTGTGTAATGTGATCGGAGCCGCGTGTGTAATGTGAGCGGAGCCGCGTGTGTAATGGGAGCGGAGCCGCGTGTGTAATGTGAGCGGAGCCGCGTGTGTAATGTGAGCGGAGCCGCGTGTGTAATGTGAGCGGAGCCGTGTGTGTAATGTGATCGGAGCCGCGTGTGTAATGTGAGCGGAGCCGCGTGTGTAATGTGAGCGGAGCCGTGTGTGTAATGTGATCGGAGCCGTGTGTGTAATGGGAGCGGAGCCGTGTGTGTAATGTGAGCGGAGCCGTGTGTGTAATGGGAGCGGAGCCGTGTGTGTAATGTGATCGGAGCCGCGTGTGTAATGTGAGCGGAGCCGTGTGTGTAATGGGAGCGGAGCCGCGTGTGTAATGTGAGCGGAGCCGCGTGTGTAATGTGAGCGGAGCCGTGTGTGTAATGTGAGCGGAGCCGTGTGTGTAATGTGAGCGGAGCCGTGTGTGTAATGTGATCGGAGCCGCGTGTGTAATGTGAGCGGAGCCGCGTGTGTAATGTGAGCGGAGCCGCGTGTGTAATGTGATCGGAGCCGTGTGTGTAATGGGAGCGGAGCCGTGTGTGTAATGGGAGCGGAGCCGTGTGTGTAATGGGAGCGGAGCCGTGTGTGTAATGGGAGCGGAGCCGTGTGTGTAATGTGAGCGGAGCCGTGTGTGTAATGGGAGCGGAGCCGTGTGTGTAATGTGAGCGGAGCCGTGTGTGTAATGGGAGCGGAGCCGTGTGTGTAATGTGAGCGGAGCCGCGTGTGTAATGGGAGCGGAGCCGCGTGTGTAATGGGAGCGGAGCCGCGTGTGTAATGTAAGCGGAGCCGCGTGTGTAATGTGAGCGGAGCCGCGTGTGTAATGTGAGCGGAGCCGTGTGTGTAATGTGAGCGGAGCCGTGTGTGTAATGTGATCGGAGCCGCGTGTGTAATGTGAGCGGAGCCGCGTGTGTAATGTGAGCGGAGCCGTGTGTGTAATGTGATCGGAGCCGTGTGTGTAATGGGAGCGGAGCCGTGTGTGTAATGGGAGCGGAGCCGTGTGTGTAATGGGAGCGGAGCCGTGTGTGTAATGGGAGCGGAGCCGTGTGTGTAATGTGAGCGGAGCCGTGTGTGTAATGGGAGCGGAGCCGTGTGTGTAATGTGAGCGGAGCCGTGTGTGTAATGGGAGCGGAGCCGTGTGTGTAATGTGAGCGGACCCGTGTGTGTAATGTGAGCGGAGCCGCGTGTGTTATGGGATCGGAGCCGTGTGTGTAATGTGAGCGGAGCCGTGTGTGTAATGTGAGCGGAGCCGTGTGTGTAATGGGAGCGGAGCCGTGTGTGTAATGGGAGCGGAGCCGTGTGTGTAATGGGAGCGGAGCCGTGTGTGTAATGTGAGCGGAGCCGTGTGTGTTATGAGGAGCGGAGCCGTGTGTGTAATGGGAGCGGAGCCGTGTGTGTAATGGGAGCGGAGCCGTGTGTGTAATGTGATCGGAGCCGTGTGTGTAATGTGAGCGGAGCCGTGTGTGTTATGAGGAGCGGAGCCGTGTGTGTAATGGGATCGGAGCCGCGTGTGTAATGTGATCGGAGCCGTGTGTGTAATGGGAGCGGAGCCGTGTGTGTAATGTGAGGGGAGCCGTGTGTGTAATGTGATCGGAGCCGTGTGTGTAATGTGATCGGAGCCGTGTGTGTAATGTGATCGGAGCCGTGTGTGTAATGGGAGCGGAGCCGTGTGTGTAATGGGAGCGGAGCCGTGTGTGTAATGTGAGCGGAGCCGTGTGTGTAATGTGATTGGAGCCGTGTGTGTAATGTGAGCGGAGCCGCGTGTGTAATGTGATTGGAGCCGCGTGTGTAATGTGATCGGAGCCGTGTGTGTAATGTGATCGGAGCCGCGTGTGTAATGTGATTGGAGCCGCGTGTGTAATGTGATTGGAGCCGTGTGTGTAATGTGAGCGGAGCCGTGTGTGTAATGTGAGCGGAGCCGTGTGTGTAATGTGAGCGGAGCCGTGTGTGTAATGGGAGCGGAGCCGTGTGTGTAATGTGATTGGAGCCGTGTGTGTAATGTGATCGGAGCCGTGTGTGTAATGTGAGCGGAGGCGCGTGTGTAATGTGAGCGGAGCCGTGTGTGTAATGTGATTGGAGCCGCGTGTGTAATGTGATTGGAGCCGCGTGTGTAATGTGATCGGAGCCGTGTGTGTAATGGGAGCGGAGCCGTGTGTGTAATGTGATCGGAGCCGCGTGTGTAATGTGATCGGAGCCGTGTGTGTAATGGGAGCGGAGCCGTGTGTGTAATGTGAGGGGAGCCGTGTGTGTAATGTGATCGGAGCCGTGTGTGTAATGTGATCGGAGCCGTGTGTGTAATGTGATCGGAGCCGTGTGTGTAATGGGAGCGGAGCCGTGTGTGTAATGGGAGCGGAGCCGTGTGTGTAATGTGAGCGGAGCCGTGTGTGTAATGTGATTGGAGCCGTGTGTGTAATGTGAGCGGAGCCGCGTGTGTAATGTGATTGGAGCCGCGTGTGTAATGTGATCGGAGCCGTGTGTGTAATGTGATCGGAGCCGCGTGTGTAATGTGATTGGAGCCGCGTGTGTAATGTGATTGGAGCCGTGTGTGTAATGTGAGCGGAGCCGTGTGTGTAATGTGAGCGGAGCCGTGTGTGTAATGTGAGCGGAGCCGTGTGTGTAATGGGAGCGGAGCCGTGTGTGTAATGTGATTGGAGCCGCGTGTGTAATGTGATCGGAGCCGTGTGTGTAATGTGATCGGAGCCGCGTGTGTAATGTGAGCGGAGCCGCGTGTGTAATGGGAGCGGAGCCGCGTGTGTAATGTGATCGGAGCCGCGTGTGTAATGTGATTGGAGCCGCGTGTGTAATGTGATTGGAGCCGTGTGTGTAATGGGAGCGGAGCCGTGTGTGTAATGTGAGCGGAGCCGTGTGTGTAATGTGATCGGAGCCGTGTGTGTAATGTGATCGGAGCCGTGTGTGTAATGTGATCGGAGCCGTGTGTGTAATGGGAGCGGAGCCGTGTGTGTAATGGGAGCGGAGCCGTGTGTGTAATGTGATCGGAGCCGCGTGTGTAATGTGATCGGAGCCGCGTGTGTAATGTGAGCGGAGCCGTGTGTGTAATGGGAGCGGAGCCGTGTGTGTAATGTGATTGGAGCCGCGTGTGTAATGTGATTGGAGCCGCGTGTGTAATGTGAGCGGAGCCGTGTGTGTAATGGGAGCGGAGCCGTGTGTGTAATGTGATTGGAGCCGCGTGTGTAATGTGATTGGAGCCGTGTGTGTAATGTGAGCGGAGCCGTGTGTGTAATGTGAGCGGACCCGTGTGTGTAATGTGATCGGAGCCGTGTGTGTAATGTGATCGGAGCCGCGTGTGTAATGTGAGCGGAGCCGCGTGTGTAATGGGAGCGGAGCCGCGTGTGTAATGTGATCGGAGCCGCGTGTGTAATGTGAGCGGAGCCGTGTGTGTAATGGGAGCGGAGCCGCGTGTGTAATGTGAGCGGAGCCGTGTGTGTAATGGGAGCGGAGCCGTGTGTGTAATGTGATCGGAGCCGCGTGTGTAATGTGAGCGGAGCCGCGTGTGTAATGGGAGCGGAGCCGCGTGTGTAATGTGAGCGGAGCCGCGTGTGTAATGTGAGCGGAGCCGCGTGTGTAATGTGAGCGGAGCCGTGTGTGTAATGTGATCGGAGCCGCGTGTGTAATGTGAGCGGAGCCGCGTGTGTAATGTGAGCGGAGCCGTGTGTGTAATGTGATCGGAGCCGTGTGTGTAATGGGAGCGGAGCCGTGTGTGTAATGTGAGCGGAGCCGTGTGTGTAATGGGAGCGGAGCCGTGTGTGTAATGTGATCGGAGCCGCGTGTGTAATGTGAGCGGAGCCGTGTGTGTAATGGGAGCGGAGCCGCGTGTGTAATGTGAGCGGAGCCGCGTGTGTAATGTGAGCGGAGCCGTGTGTGTAATGTGAGCGGAGCCGTGTGTGTAATGTGAGCGGAGCCGTGTGTGTAATGTGATCGGAGCCGCGTGTGTAATGTGAGCGGAGCCGCGTGTGTAATGTGAGCGGAGCCGCGTGTGTAATGTGATCGGAGCCGTGTGTGTAATGGGAGCGGAGCCGTGTGTGTAATGGGAGCGGAGCCGTGTGTGTAATGGGAGCGGAGCCGTGTGTGTAATGGGAGCGGAGCCGTGTGTGTAATGTGAGCGGAGCCGTGTGTGTAATGGGAGCGGAGCCGTGTGTGTAATGTGAGCGGAGCCGTGTGTGTAATGGGAGCGGAGCCGTGTGTGTAATGTGAGCGGAGCCGCGTGTGTAATGGGAGCGGAGCCGCGTGTGTAATGGGAGCGGAGCCGCGTGTGTAATGTAAGCGGAGCCGCGTGTGTAATGTGAGCGGAGCCGCGTGTGTAATGTGAGCGGAGCCGTGTGTGTAATGTGAGCGGAGCCGTGTGTGTAATGTGATCGGAGCCGCGTGTGTAATGTGAGCGGAGCCGCGTGTGTAATGTGAGCGGAGCCGTGTGTGTAATGTGATCGGAGCCGTGTGTGTAATGGGAGCGGAGCCGTGTGTGTAATGGGAGCGGAGCCGTGTGTGTAATGGGAGCGGAGCCGTGTGTGTAATGGGAGCGGAGCCGTGTGTGTAATGTGAGCGGAGCCGTGTGTGTAATGGGAGCGGAGCCGTGTGTGTAATGTGAGCGGAGCCGTGTGTGTAATGGGAGCGGAGCCGTGTGTGTAATGTGAGCGGACCCGTGTGTGTAATGTGAGCGGAGCCGCGTGTGTTATGGGATCGGAGCCGTGTGTGTAATGTGAGCGGAGCCGTGTGTGTAATGTGAGCGGAGCCGTGTGTGTAATGGGAGCGGAGCCGTGTGTGTAATGGGAGCGGAGCCGTGTGTGTAATGGGAGCGGAGCCGTGTGTGTAATGTGAGCGGAGCCGTGTGTGTTATGAGGAGCGGAGCCGTGTGTGTAATGGGAGCGGAGCCGTGTGTGTAATGGGAGCGGAGCCGTGTGTGTAATGTGATCGGAGCCGTGTGTGTAATGTGAGCGGAGCCGTGTGTGTTATGAGGAGCGGAGCCGTGTGTGTAATGGGATCGGAGCCGTGTGTGTAATGGGAGCGGAGCCGTGTGTGTAATGTGATCGGAGCCGTGTGTGTAATGTGATCGGAGCCGCGTGTGTAATGTGAGCGGAGCCGTGTGTGTAATGTGAGCGGAGCCGTGTGTGTAATGTGATCGGAGCCGTGTGTGTAATGTGATCGGAGCCGCGTGTGTAATGTGAGCGGAGCCGCGTGTGTAATGTGAGCGGAGCCGCGTGTGTAATGTGAGCGGAGCCGCGTGTGTAATGTGAGCGGAGCCGCGTGTGTAATGTGAGCGGAGCCGTGTGTGTAATGTGAGCGGAGCCGTGTGTGTAATGTGATTGGAGCCGTGTGTGTAATGGGAGCGGAGCCGTGTGTGTAATGTGAGCGGAGCCGTGTGTGTAATGTGATCGGAGCCGTGTGTGTAATGTGAGCGGAGCCGTGTGTGTAATGTGAGCGGAGCCGTGTGTAATGTGATTGGAGCCGTGTGTGTAATGTGATCGGAGCCGTGTGTGTAATGTGATCGGAGCCGTGTGTGTAATGTGAGCGGAGCCGTGTGTGTAATGTGATCGGAGCCGTGTGTGTAATGTGATCGGAGCCGTGTGTGTAATGTGAGCGGAGCCGTGTGTGTAATGTGAGCGGAGCCGTGTGTGTAATGGGAGCGGAGCCGTGTGTGTAATGGGAGCGGAGCCGTGTGTGTAATGGGAGCGGAGCCGTGTGTGTTATGAGGAGCGGAGCCGTGTGTGTAATGTGATCGGAGCCGTGTGTGTAATGGGAGCGGAGCCGTGTGTGTAATGGGAGCGGAGCCGTGTGTGTAATGGGAGCGGAGCCGTGTGTGTAATGGGAGCGGAGCCGTGTGTGTAATGGGAGCGGAGCCGTGTGTGTAATGTGAGCGGAGCCGTGTGTGTAATGTGATCGGAGCCGCGTGTGTAATGTGAGCGGAGCCGCGTGTGTAATGTGAGCGGAGCCGTGTGTGTAATGTGAGCGGAGCCGTGTGTGTAATGGGAGCGGAGCCGTGTGTGTAATGTGAGCGGACCCGTGTGTGTAATGTGAGCGGAGCCGCGTGTGTTATGGGATCGGAGCCGTGTGTGTAATGTGAGCGGAGCCGTGTGTGTAATGTGAGCGGAGCCGTGTGTGTAATGGGAGCGGAGCCGTGTGTGTAATGGGAGCGGAGCCGTGTGTGTAATGGGAGCGGAGCCGTGTGTGTAATGTGAGCGGAGCCGTGTGTGTTATGAGGAGCGGAGCCGTGTGTGTAATGGGAGCGGAGCCGTGTGTGTAATGGGAGCGGAGCCGTGTGTGTAATGTGATCGGAGCCGTGTGTGTAATGTGAGCGGAGCCGTGTGTGTTATGAGGAGCGGAGCCGTGTGTGTAATGGGATCGGAGCCGTGTGTGTAATGGGAGCGGAGCCGTGTGTGTAATGTGATCGGAGCCGTGTGTGTAATGTGAGCGGAGCCGTGTGTGTAATGTGATCGGAGCCGTGTGTGTAATGGGAGCGGAGCCGTGTGTGTAATGTGATCGGAGCCGTGTGTGTAATGTGATCGGAGCCGCGTGTGTAATGTGAGCGGAGCCGTGTGTGTAATGTGAGCGGAGCCGCGTGTGTAATGGGAGCGGAGCCGTGTGTGTAATGTGAGCGGAGCCGTGTGTGTAATGGGAGCGGAGCCGTGTGTGTAATGTGAGCGGAGCCGTGTGTGTAATGGGAGCGGAGCTGTGTGTGTAATGGGAGCGGAGCCGTGTGTGTAATGAGAGCGGAGCCGTGTGTGTAATGGGAGCGGAGCCGTGTGTGTAATGTGAGCGGAGCCGTGTGTGTAATGGGAGCGGAGCCGTGTGTGTAATGTGATCGGACCCGTGTGTGTAATGGGAGCGGAGCCGTGTGTGTAATGTGAGCGGAGCAGTGTGTGTAATGTGAGCGGAGCTGTGTGTGTAATGGGAGCGGAGCCGCGTATGTAATGGGAGCGGAGCCGCGTGTGTAATGGGAGCGGAGCCGCGTGTGTAATGGGAGCGGAGCCGCGTGTGTAATGGGAGCGGAGCCGCGTGTGTAATGGGAGCGGAGCCGCGTGTGTAATGGGAGCGGAGCTGCGTGTGTAATGGGAGCGGAGCCGCGTGTGTAATGGGAGCGGAGCCGTGTGTAATGTGAGCGGAGCCGCGTGTGTAATGGGAGCGGAGCCGTGTGTGTAATGGGAGCGGAGCCGTGTGTGTAATGGGAGCGGAGCAGTGTGTGTTATGAGGAGCGGAGCCGTGTGTGTAATGTGAGCGGAGCCGCGTGTGTAATGTGAGTGGAGCAGTGTGTGTAATGTGAGCGGAGCCGTGTGTGTAATGGGAGCGGAGCCGTGTGTGTAATGTGATCGGAGCCGTGTGTGTAATGTGAGTGGAGCAGTGTGTGTAATGTGAGTGGAGCAGTGTGTGTAATGTGAGCGGAGCCGTGTGTGTAATGTGATCGGAGCCGTGTGTGTAATGTGAGTGGAGCAGTGTGTGTAATGTGAGCGGAGCCGTGTGTGTAATGTGATCGGAGCCGTGTGTGTAATGTGAGCGGAGCCGTGTGTGTAATGTGATCGGAGCCGTGTGTGTAATGGGAGCGGAGCCGCGTGTGTAATGGGAGCGGAGCCGCGTGTGTAATGTGAGCGGAGCCGCGTGTGTAATGGGAGCGGAGCCGCGTGTGTAATGGGAGCGGAGCCGCGTGTGTAATGTGAGCGGAGCCGCGTGTGTAATGGGAGCGGAGCCGTGTGTGTAATGTGATCGGTAATGTGTAAGGTAATTTCTCAGGCCTTTCAACATTCTGTGTCCAGGGAAAGGAGAGATGTACTAGCTAAACAAGACCGTCAAAACAGAGCAGAATACAAGACCAGTGTCATTACTGTTTATAATAATCAATGGTCAGATTTGCGCCCTATATTACAGAAAAACTGGGGAATCTTGCAAAGTGAACCAGCTTTGTCCAAGCATATTTCTGACGTGCCGGGCATGGTGGCTAGGAGGGCAAGAAATCTCAAAGACTCTCTTACAGCTAGTCATTTTTGCAGACCCACAAAAAGAACAGATGGGGGTTCTTTGGTTGAAGGCTCCTATCCCTGTGGAAATTGCAGTATTTGCCCTCTTATGTTGGCTAGGGATCTAATTTTCTGTACTCTGTTTCCATCCCTACAGAGACCTCAGGGTTTTTTTCAATTGTAGGACTAAGAATTTGGTCTATGCACTCATTTGCGGATGCCCTAAAATATATGTCGGACAGACGGGACAAGAGCTCAGAAAACGGACCCAGCAGCATTTATCTACTATTGGAACAGCAAAAACGGACCTGGAAAAAGGAAAACCGATATCATCAGTGGCAATGCATTTCTTGAAGGAGCATGGCGGGAGGACATCCAATATTAGGATTCTTGGACTGGAAAGAATCCAAACCAACATCAGAGGTGGTAATACCACCCTGGATCTTCTTAGACGTGAATCGGCCTGGATTTTCCAACTAAACTGTCTTGCCCCTTTTGGCATAAACGAGGACCTTTTATTTACGGGGTTTTATAAACAGAGGTGATGTGTCCCCTCCTTTTGGACTCTGGGGTGTTTTGGGGTGGTGTTGGGAGTGTCTGTAAATTTTATATGTGCTCCCATTTTTACAATCATAACCATATGTTTTTTCTTCTATCGAGGCCTTAAAAGAATTTATTTTTGCATATAAAACTAAATGTATATATGGGTATTCTTTTCCCCTTATAGGGGATGCCCATTTATCCGTTTCTTTAGAGATAGGTATATTCTACTATATATAGATATTCCTTGTACTACCCATGCTTCTTGGATTACATGGGCCCAGATGAAAGAAAAGAAAAAGAATGAAAAGATATGTACACCATTTCAAACCATACATATTCCTTGCTTTAAGGTGTTTCCACTCCTTGTACATCCGATTTTATGTATCCTCTATATAAATTACTTCTTTTAAAAAACGGAACCTATAAGTTCTTTTGTCTCCTTGCATTTCAGCCGCCATCTTTTTGGAGATCCGCGCATGCGCGGTACCCAAAAAATACCCAGAAATCCCTTTCCTTTCTCTGATTGAACGCTAGCGTGCATGTGACTTCCGGGACGCCGGGGACATGCTAAACGCGGCGATTTTGACTATCAAGATGTTCTGCAACAGCTGTTAAGGTAATTGTTGGGTTATACAAACCCTAGCTTTCTATGGGGGCACATCCTACCCCTGACGAAGCTGTCCCAGGTGACAGCGATACGCGTGGGGAACCTCTTATCCCACCCTGGCTACCACATGGATCTTGGTTATTGGTAAATCCAGCATGGGCTGGTAACTCTGCTATCTTAGGGATCCATATATACTACTATTGCTGCTACCAATATTGTTATCTGATATCTGTGCTGAGGTTATATGGATTTGGCAATTGTTATGCTTGTTTGCAAATGGACACTGCTGCTTATTTAATATGCCATTAACCATGTTACCCCTCTAGGATCCCTCTCACAGTGTATGCAGCCCTTTAAGGATAGCCTGGTTTCTGTGACCATATATATAACCAGGGGGATGTTTCATCCCTTACAGGGGTTAAACAAAGCTCATAAAAAGGCATACAAAAAAAGCCTCTAAGTGTTTTTAACCTGTTTGTGTCCACTTTATTGTCTGATGTTTAATAAAGACCCCTTGTACACTTTTACAGGTGTATCCCTTGTTCTTACACACCACCTTTCTTTTCAGTTACTGTGGACTTCGTGTCCGTCCGACAGACAACCATTTTTCAACGGATCCGTCAACCGACGGATGAGACATGAGGCCATCCGTAGCAATCCGTCTCCAATACAGGTCAATGAGAATAAAACGGATCCAGCGCTGGATCTGTTTTTTTCAAAAGGCAACGGAATGTGACTGGACTGATGCCAAAAAACGGATGTGTGAAAGAGGCCTTAGGGTACTGTCACACTTTAGCGACGCAGCAGCGATCCCACCAGCGATCTGACCTGGTCAGGATCGCTGCTGCTTCGCTACATGGTCGCTGGTGAGCTGTCAAACAGGCAGATCTCACCAGTGACCAGCCCCCAGCCAGCAGCGACGTGCAAGCGACGCTTTGCTTGCACGGAGCCGGCGTCTGGAAGCTGCAGACACTGGTAACTAAGGTAAACATCGGGTATGGTTACCCGATGTTTACCTTAGTTACCAGCGCACACCGCTTAGCTTAGCGTGTGCAGGGAGCAGGAGCCGGCACTGGCAGCGTGAGAGCTGCGGAGGCTGGTAACGAAGGTAAATATCGGGTAACCACCTTGGTTACCCGATGTTTACCTTGGTTACAGCTTACCGCAGGCTGTCAGACGCCGGCTCCTGCTCCCTTCACATTCAGGATTGTTGCTCTCTCGCTGTCACACACAGCGATGTGTGCTTATCAGCGGGAGAGCAACAATAAAAAAACGAACCAGGGCTGTGTGTAACGAGCAGCGATCTCACAGCAGGGGCCAGATCGCTGCTCAGTGTCACACACAGCCAGATCGCTAATGAGGTCACTGCTGCGTCACAAAAACCGTGACTCAGCAGCAATCTCAGTAGCGATCTCGCTGTGTGTGAAGCACCCCTTAGCCCTTATACAGATGACATGAATGTTCCCATACACATAGGGTTAAAGTCACCAGGATCAGACAACAATTGGATGTGGCTAAACAATCAAATCGCCATATAACCCTATCAGCCATAATTGCAGATGAGGCCACAAAGGGGTCCCTCTACCGCAAACACAAACTCCATATTATCAACACGAAAACAGGAGAAAAAGCTGCTCAAATGTGTTGATATTTTATTTAGCAAATGAAAAAGAAAAAAAAAAAAAAAAAAAAGGGGGGGGGGGGTTGGTGAACTCACATGTAAAATCAAATGTAAACCACACAGGGGGGGGGGACCCCAGAAAAGACACAGCGCACACTGGATACAAGACAGTGACGAGATGTATATGGAGGGTATAGTCATACATGTCACCATATATAATTGTGTATAATGGAGTAATTCCCAAACCCAGAGATACAGATGGACACGTATGACTAAGACAATTGTCTCTCATAAACATATATACTGTATAATTTATCACATATTAACCCCTTCACGACCAGCCGATTTTGCGCTTTCTTTTCACCATTCTTTTTTCGAGAGATGTAAATTTTTATTTTTCAGTCAATATGGTCATGTGAGGGCTTGTTTTTTGTGGGACGAGTTGTACTTTTAAATGAAACTATAAGTTTTACCATATAGTGTACTGGAAAAACTGCAAAAAAGAAAAAATCCAAATGTGTAAAAATTGCAAAAAAAGAGCAATTGCACTATTGTTTTTGGGATGTGTTATTCACTGTGTTCACTATATGGTAAAACTGATGTATCAGTGTGATGCCTGAGGTCGGTGCGAGTTTGTAGACACCAAACATGAATAGGTTTACTTGTATCTAAGGGGTTAAAAGATTTTCAGAAGTTTGTCCGAAAAAAGTGGCGTACGTTTTGCACCATTTTCCACGAGCCGTAGCGTTTTCATTTTTTGGGATCTGTGGCTCAGTGACTGTTTATTTCTTGCATCTCGACTTGACGTTTTTAATGGTATCATTTTTGCTCAGATGCTACATTTTCATCGCCTAATATTGCATTTTGCGCAAAATTTGTGGGGACCAAAAAACGTACTTATTGTGTTTGGAATTTTTTTGCTGCTACGCCGTTTGCCGATCAGATTAATTGATTTTATATTTTGATAGATCGGGCATTTCTGAACGCGGCGATACCAAACGTGTATATATTTATTTTTTTTTAACCCTTTAATTTTAAATGGGGCGAATGGGTGGTGATTTAAAATTTGGTTTTGTTTTTTTTTTATTTTTCTAAACTGTTTATTTTTTAATTTTACTAGTCCCCCTAGGGGGCTATATGGATCAGCTGTCAGATCGGGAGAAATGCTCATCTCTTGTTAGAGACAGTACTCGGCTGGTTCTTACAGGACCTTAGTCATGTGAGTGCAGACGTCATCACATGACCCTGTGCTACCATGACGAACAACGGATCCACGTAATCACGTCATGTGACTTCCAGTATCGGGCTGTGAGTAAAGTTCCATCGCGATTATAATGGCACTGTCACTTCTTGACAGCGCCATTTAAGGGGTTAAAAAGAACGGGCGGATAGCGATGCGTTCATTCCTGCCAGGTACACATGAAAGCTGTATAAATCAGGTGATATGTGCGCTGATCGCTGCTTTTGCGTCTCGAGCTGACGTTTCCAATGGTACCATTTTTCATTTTTGCACAGATGCTACGTTTTGATCGCCTGTTATTGCATTTTGTGCAAAACTTGCGGCGACCAAAAAACGTAATTTTGGTGTTTGGAATTTTTTTGCCGCTACGTCGTTTACTGATCAGATTAGTTGATTTTACAGTTTGATAGATCAGGCGTTTCTGAACGCGGCAATACCAAATGTGTATATATTTTTTATTTTTTTAACCCAATAACTTTCAATGGGGCGAAAGGGGGGGGATTTGAACTTTTATTTTTTTTTTTTATTTAAAACTTTTTTTTTTATTTTACCAGTCCCCCTAGGGGGCTATATAGATCAACAATCCGATCGCTCTGCCCTATCTGTAGATCTCAGCTACAGAGCCGAGATCTGCAGATACTCTTCTTTACTCTCCGTGCTAGCACTATGCTGGCACTGAGAGGAAGTGACTCATGTTAGCTACAGGCGTCATCACATGACCCTGTGCTACCATGGCAACCACCGAAAGTCACGTGATCACTCATGTGACTTCCGGGGGGGGCGGCGGTAAGTAAAAGTAATGGCCGCGAGCATATACATCTCGCTGCCAGACTTTGGCAGATGTTAAATGTTGCGGGTGGAATGTGATTCCACTCGTAACATGCAGGCACACATGTTAGCTGTTGAAAACAGCTGATATGTGCGGGGATCGCCGCGACCTGCCCACAGCAGGGGACGGGGATTAACCTCACACGATCCATGACGGATATATCTGTCATTGGTCGTGAAGGGGCTAAGCAAAAGAAAACCATTGTCCCATATAAAGTGACTGCATATACTGGACTCAATCTTCTATAGCAAAGTGCTGAGTGCATAAAGAGGTCAGCGTATGAGGGAAATATCCCTAAATGGGACCAATGCACCCACCATAAAGAGCAGGTGCCAATATTAGCTGTCAAATGAACGGGCCCCCAGACCTAATAACTGGGGGGCATAAAGAAGATCAGGGGGCTGCTGAAGACAGAAAATAAATTATCAGTGCGATCTGAACGATATAGTGGGGTCTACATGTGAGGACTGTGCGAGCTGTAGAGGAAACTACCTACAGCAATGTGTGACCGCAGCCCGATACAGATCCAGCCGGCAGTGACTGATCACTAATGCCACACCGAGCTATATAACTATAGAAATGAACATTCATCCCCTACCTCTAAATCAGGTTTATTAACACAAGTATCAATAATACAAAAAAAAAAAAAAAGGAAGAAACATTTCTGCATTTTAATTATTTTTTTATTACAGAGAGCCATTGATTCCATTCCCATGGGAATGAGCTACACACAAAATACAGATATAAATTACAGTGAATAAACCAATCCTGACAGACGGGTACAGAGGGGAGCGGACCCTGCCCTCGGGGGCTCACAGTCTACAGGGTAATGGGGAGGAGACAGTAGGTCGGGGATACAAATATATAACACTGACAGACGGGTACAGAGGGGAGCGGACCCTGCCCTCGGGGGCTCACAGTCTACAGGGTAATGCGGAGGAGACAGTAGGTCGGGGATACAAATATATAACACTGACAGACGGGTACAGAGGGGAGCGGACCCTGCCCTCGGGGGCTCACAGTCTACAGGGTAATGCGGAGGAGACAGTAGGTCGGGGATACAAATATATAACACTGACAGATGGGTACAGAGGGGAGCGGACCCTGCAGGGTAATGGGGAGGAGACAGCAGGTCAGGGATACAAATATATAACACTGACAGACGGGTACAGAGGGGAGCGGACCCTGCCCTCGGGGGCTCACAGTCTACAGGGTAATGGGGAGGAGACAGTAGGTCAGGGATGCAAATATATAACACTGACAGACGGGTACAGAGGGGAGCGGACCCTGCCCTCGGGGGCTCACAGTCTACAGGGTAATGGGGAGGAGACAGTGGGTTGGGGATACAAATACAGTGGAACCTCGGTGTTGAGGAGAGCCATAAGATGAAATACTTAATTAACTTCTTGACAAGGGATTGTGGGAAATATGTCGATTTTCCTTACGTAATTCAGGTTTCAGATCATATACATGACACAGATATAAAGATGGCTGCTATTGCCTGTTTCTCCACACCTTGCCTGGAATGCAAGGAATGTCCAGGTGTAAGAAGATACCATATAAGGTGGTCAAGCTAGAAGACATCCCGGACCAAACCATCAGCATGGATGCACCAGATGACGTCCCTCCCATCACCATGGTTTCATCCGCTGAAGTCAGACGCACCCATCAACAGCAACACGGATCTCCCCATTGGCTAGCTCATGAACTGTCCCACTAAATGTGCATATCTGAACTTGTGTACGCCCCTAGCCTATATCAAGAGGACGCATGAGTCTCCTCTGCCTGTTCGGTGCCATTTTTACTGAGTCAAGAAGAGACTTCATATCCGACTGTGTCTGGTGTGAGTTCTTTACGCATGCACTTGGCCCATATCAATTCGGCCAGGCAGTAGGCAACTAGTGATCTCTGGTTAAGAGTTCACCCTAACATTATTGGCGTCCAACGTGGGGCCAATAGACGGAGACACCTGAAATCCTGATGAACCGGCAACTGGAATGGCATGACATGCTGGACACCCCAGGAAATTGATCACTTCCGAACGAGAGTACGGTAGGTCTGATGATTTTTCATAATCTGTAGTCTTCCCGTGGTCTCGGTGGGGTGTGTGGCACTGATTGCCTGACTGTGTCCGGTTTGTTGGGGTATCTGTTGACGGGCAGACGGGTCTCACGGCTATTGGCCATATTAATCTCGGAAGAACCGTCACATATTCAGTTGCCTGTTGTGTATTTGTGAAGAGAGCATGTGGGTTTATGAGTTCTGTTAGTTGTCGCCTGTGATATGGTTTGTGGTTCTAGTGGAAACTTAAGTAGTTAATACGGTTTGGTACAAGACCTAGAGATATAGGGCAGGTTTTAATTGGTCAGGTTAGGCACATGTTTTTCACGGGCTCTCAAATTTGTTGATATGGTAAAGGATATTGTCTGTGGTATAGTATACGGTTGTCGCCTGTGGTACAGTTTATGGCTCTGTGAGGAAATACGTGGGACTGCTGGTACATGGTAATCTTGGGGCCTAGCGCAGTGTAGCGTGGAATGGCTGGTACGGATACCATTGGGGCATAGCGTTTAAGTTGCGCATTGTGGCTGGTACGTGGTAGTCTTGGGGCCTAAAGCTGGACGTGAAATGGCTGGTACGGATACCATTGGGGCTTAGCGCAACCTTGGGTGATACTAGGTGGATTTTTATTAGGCTAGTTGTAAGTCCTCCAAGAGAGGCAAATCGGCCAGTATAGACACCTTGTAGTCAGGGGTGATACTAGGTGTTTTTTTATTAGGCTAGTTGTAAGTCCTCCAAGAGAGGCGAATCGGCCGGTATAGACACCTTGTAGTCAGGGGTGATACTAGGTGGTTTTTTATTAGGCTAGTTGTAAGTCCTCCAAGAGAGGCGAATCGGCCGGTATAGACACCTTGTAGTCAGGGGTGATACTAGGTGGTTTTTTATTAGGCTAGTTATAAGTCCTCCAAGAGAGGTGAATCGGCCGGTATAGACACCTTGTAGCCAGGGGTGACACCATTGGTGTCTTTGTGAATGACAGAACGCAGAAATCAGACAGGGACCACATGACAGAGTAAGGAAGGATTTGGAAGTGTATGCTGCAAACCCTAGGCTTTCTTTAGTGTTTCAGTTGTGTCATCTCCCCGTCTCTTTGTTTGTCTCTTATTCTTATCTTGGTATGCATAGAGAAAGATTGCTTGTTTGGTGTTGTTTATCTTGAGAGAAAGATGGAGAAATTGATGAAGTTGTGTGTAGTTGTAGTCGGAAAAAATTCGGAAACCATGTGCTATTTTTGGTTGCAGCCATTTTAGGTCAGATTTTAAAATGGTGGACGAAGCACATGGCTGAGGCATGATTGAAACAAAGACAGGAAGTGAGGGGGGGATGTGTGAAGACCATGTGCTCTGTAAATGTTTGAACAAAGACTGGATGGAGTACTATATACTTAGACAGAAACATGAGTGCTTTTAACTGTAGTTGGATCAGGACTATAGACATCTGAATGTGTGTATATGAGATATATAAATGTATGTGTGGTGTGTATGTATAAAATCCAGACTATAGAATATAGGGGGAAATAGTTGAGAATAAAAAAAATCAGTTTACCTTCCCCTCCCCCCACATGATGTTGCAATCCCAACAAAGAGAAGGAAATCACGTGCTGTGGGGCCATTTTCTACAGGCCTCAGTGGAGCTGACAAAACTTCAGCCACTGAATAACATGAAGTGTTAGTAAATGTTTATAGCACTAAAAGATGGAATATTGTATGATTGGGTAGTTGTGGAAGACACTTAATATAGATCCAGTGTGCAGGTTGGATTGAGTCAGGACAGTCACAAGGAGCAATATCTTATTAATTAATAAGCAATAAAAGAATAAGAGAAAAACCTTAAAATAAACGTACCTTTGCGGCAGATGTCATGATAAATAATACATATTCCAATTACGAATGTGGCGAATGATCCTGAGAGTTGAATGTTTTAAAAAAATAAATAGATAAATATATCCATGGGATATCCATGTCTTGCAGAAAGGAAAATAAATAATAATAAGAAAATCCAACAATCCTTCGTGTCCAGGGAAAATGAACAGTGTGCTTTTGGGGGAAGTAGCAACTTTTAGAAAAAAAAAACCTGTAGGGCAGGCTTTTCATCTCACCTTCGATCTATTGTGAGAGCAGCCCAAGAAAAAAAAATAAAAGGGGGCTTCCTGCATTTAATTCATTGCAAATTATATTGGAAAAAGGTCATTGACAATAGTTTTATTTTACTAATTTTATCCCAAAGAAATAAAAGTCAACTGTGGACATGTTTAGATTCATTGATAGCTTTTCAAGCATAGAAGTCTGTTAGATAATTTTTCTATGGCAAATCAACATTTTGTTTTCCCACATGGCCAGTTTATTTGTTCTAGATTCTTTTATCCCTTCAAGTTATAGGACAGTATCACAGAGATGCTAATGTCCTCAATGATTCAAAAATGAACGCCCCTACATCCAATATCCAAAGGTTGTGCTACATTATTATAGTTATTATTAATAATAATAATAATAATATTAATAATAATAATAATAATATCATCATTTATTAATATATTTATTAATAATTACAATAATTTGATTTAAGGAATGTGGATTATTTATGGAATTCTGTGTTTTATATTTAATGTATTGAATAATCTGCTTTCTTTTTATAGAAAGAATGATTGCAGTGCAGATTTCTGTGGCCCAAGCAAAGGTTATAAAAGCCATTGAAAGGGTTTTCCATTATTAAGTTACAGATAAAAACAATATTTCTGGTGTTCCCGATTAGGTACAATCTACACAATGTGACTTTTATGCCTAAATGTAGAGCTCCGGTGACACACACTTTTTGAATCTAATTATGCTTTGGATAATAGATTCAAAAAGGGGGGAAATATGGTGTGGAAAATCACACGTATTATTTAAGGTTTTAATTTGTTCATCGATTGAGTTTTTCTATTAGGTTGTCTTTATATTTTTATCTGTAAGGAGGATACAGCAGACAGACATATCTCATGATTGCTCTGATGTAACAAGAATCGTCAGGTTTTGAACATGTCTCAGATGAGCCCATTGCTAATGCAGATTTTGAGTTTTTCCGTAGATGGATCCAGATACCAAGATGCTGGTTGATTCTGCACTGGATATGCTGAGGTTACGCAACATGAGGTATTATAAATCAAACCACTCCTCTCCCATCGTAATAGGAGAACGAGATGAAGATTTGCGATCACTGTGGTTTGTAGAGCGGAGGGGGGTAAGATAGGAAAATGTGGAGTTTGACGTGATAAATCTATAAAGACCGTAGAGAGTGTATATGAGCCCAGGTGGAGGCGCTCTCCTGTTATCAAAAGAGCCGGTGACTGATGGAGCAGGCAACAAAGAAGCAGTGAATGGGCCTAGAGTTGAGAGTCCTTTACCAATGCAGACCAGTACCTCGGTGGCTCCTGTCACGTCGTCCATGACATTGGTCACTCCTTGTGTTTTTAAATCCCTACAGGAACAAGCGATTCAGCAAGGAACGGAGTGTGAGACGCAGGGAGCTAGTGACTGAGGAAGGTCTGTGGATAAAGGGCGGTAAGCTTTCTCTGCCATGAGCGCTCTACTCAATAATGGCCAAGGTAACCCATGTGACAAGGGTGTTGGGATGGACAAGATATGGGCAGCACCACTGCTCAGTACCCAGGTGGCCAGACACATCCAGTTTTGTAAGACGTGTGCCTATTAAGGTAGAAAAACTGTAAAGACCTCGTAGAAACACCCCCGTCATCCGCTCTACTGCTACGGTGATTGCAGATTAGTCATATACATCTACCATGAGTAGGTTTATATGCGTTTTGTGCGTGTTGTGTGAGTTTCTTTTCAGGTCTGCTCTGAAACATATCCAGTATGGAAAACGTTACTGCTGAAAAACTCATGATGCTGGTGGTATGTAAAGATGGAGTTCCTAAAAAGCGGTAAAAGTACATATTCTATAGCAGAGGTCACTATAGAGATCAGTACTTGGGGATGCCCCTGATGAACCCCTGTCTGCCATTGTGAAGAGGGGAGAAACGTGTTGGGTCTTTCATGCTGAGTGTGTGACAAATATGTGTTTATTTTATTAGCCTGAGTGTGAATTGTACAGTGGAGGGCCTGTGATTGGACGAGATCTCCTCATGACTTTACCTGGCCTTATTATTATATTTATACAGTGGGTACATGTTATACATGTGAGATATTTAATTTATTTTAGGGTTTGGTCCTTGAATTTGCTGTATCATATTGATTTAAGCTACCAAACAGCTATGTAAATACAGTGTGTGAATATGTAATCTTTGGGAATGAATTGGATATATATAATTGCATATTGATGCCTCTTTATCCCGGTATCTCACGGTTTCTATATTCCCTCACTGACATTAGCAGCACGTATTAGCTTAGCAGTGTAGGGATAGGGAGGGCGAGCCGTCGGTGAGCGGGGGCGCCAATTCGCCTTATAGGGTGCCGACCTCCGCTGCGAGGTAGGGAGAGTTTAGGGCTATTGCCCCAATCCCTGCCCCCTCCTTTATTGGAATATCTAATTGTGTCTATACTCACATGGGTGGATGTTGTTTGGAATTTTAATGATTATAACATAAACATGTAACAATCCACAAGATAATGGTGAACGCTGCAAATTATGTAACAAATGTTCGTTTTCCTTTAATAATTAGATCTTTATATAAGGTATTTTTGGTTTAGTACCTACAATGGGATTATATTTCTCACAGATACTGCAGATACAGTGTGATATCCTGACCAGTGATGTATGAGCCGTATACAACTGCCTGTATAGTGTGTTAAATATGTGTATCCTCCAATTCCAGATCCTAAATCAGTGTCAGGAGCACGTGGTCTCCAGCCAGGAGACCGGGTGATCCTAAAAAGACAAGTCAGAATGATCCCTGAGTCAGAATCAGGTGGACTGATCCTGCTTTTCCCAACCACAGCAACTTCCATGAAGCTTGAGGGAAAACACATCTGGAGACAGCAGCCGCTGTAAAGAGTCATCATACCAGCAGAATGAGGGTCACAACACACATAGTGCTGGATTATCTCACATAGAACCTTATGGAGAATTTCTAGATTGGGGATGATACATGGGAAATAACCATAATAAGGGAACAATGGGTACAGGAACATTACACAAATAAGGGCTCATGGTGGGAAAAACATTATCTGACCTGAACCAATCAATTATTTTAAGGGTTTAAGTGACTTAAGGATAACATACACTTATAGGTAACTGGTATTGTTTTATTTGTTGGTATTTGAAGCCGTAAAAGTGCTACTCTGTGTTAGGGGTGCTTCACACACAGCGAGCTCGCTGCCGAGATCGCTGCTGAGTCACGCTTTTTGTGACGCAGCAGTGACCTCATTAGCGATCTCGCTGTGTGTGACACTGAGCAGCGATCTGGCCCCTGCTGCGAGATCGCTGCTCGTTACACACAGCCCTGGTTCGTTTTCTTCAAAGCCGCTCTCCTGCTGTGACACACAGATCGCTGTGTGTGACAGCAAGAGAGCGACAAATGAAGCGAGCAGGGAGCAGGAGCCGGCGTCTGACAGCTGAGGTAAGCTGTATCCAAGATAAACATCGGGTAACCAAGGTGGTTACCCGATATTTACCTTAGTTACCAGCCTCTGCAGCTCTCACGCTGTGCTGCCGGCTCCGGCTCTCTGCACATGTAGCTGCTGTACACATCGGGTTAATTAACCCGATGTGTACAGCAGCTAGGAGAGCAAGGAGCCAGCGCTAAGCAGTGTGCGCGGCTCCCTGCTCTCTGCACATGTAGCTGCATTACACATCGGGTTAATTAACCCGATGTGTGCTGTAGCTAGGAGAGCAAGGAGCCAGCGCTCAGTGTGCGCGGCTCCCTGCTCCCTGCTCACACTGGTAACTAATGTAAACATCGGGTAACCATACCCGATGTTTACCTTAGTTACCAGTCTCCGCAGCTTCCAGACGGCGGCTCCGTGCAAGCGCAGCGTCGCTTGCACGTCGCTGCTGGCTGGGGGCTGTTCACTGGTCGCTGGTGAGATCTGCCTGTTTGACAGCTCACCAGCGACCATGTAGCGATGCAGCAGCGATCCTGACCAGGTCAGATCGCTGGTCGGATCGCTGCTGCATCGCTAAGTGTGAAGGTACCCTTACTGAAAGTAATCGGATCCATGCGTAAGGGAAATCTTGTTAAAGGCCTCCTGGTGATAGATTATGGACCCGAGACAAGAAGAGATTCATTAGAGTTGTGATACAATCAGGTGTATTCGGGTAAAAAAAGTCTCGAAAACGCGGACAGCACTCGGATATTGACTGAGAATCAGCCTTTCAGAAACAGTAATGCTAAAAGCTGCAGCATAACAGTAAGAAGCTTATTCTTACAATTGCCTTACTTTTTCTAATCGATTAATCTCAAATTCTGAGTAAGCTCTTCGGCATTAAATAAATCTGTTCTAGTTACCTGTGCCTCTGTGAACTGTGTGAGCGGGATGTGATCAACTCTCTGATCAGCACTCTGTACCAGTGGGGGAAAAGGCTTAGTATTGCTTGTATAGCGGATAGCAAAACGAAAAAAGGTTGCAGTTAAAGCATTAGAGGACCACAGTAGGGTCAGAAGGTTAATAAAGTATTTAGGGGGGACTGTTGAGGAGAGCCATAAGATGAAATACTTAATTAACTTCTTGACAAGGGATTGTGGGAAATATGTCGATTTGCCTTACATAATTCAGGTTTCAGATCATATACATGACACAGATATAAAGATGGCTGTTATTGCCTGTTTCTCCACACCTTGCCTGGAATGCAAGGAATGTCCAGGTGTAAGAAGATACCATATAAGGTGGTCAAGCTAGAAGACATCCCGGACCAAACCATCAGCATGGAGGCACCAGATGACGTCCCTCCCATGACCATGGTTTCATCCGCTGAAGTCAGATGCACCCATCAACAGCAACACGGATCTCCCATTGGCTAGCTCATGAACTGTCCCACTAAATGTGCATATCTGAACTTGTGTACGCCCCTAGCCTATATCAAGAGGACGCATGAGTCTCCTCTGCCTGTTCGGTGCCATTTTTACTGAGTCAAGAAGAGACTTCATATCCGACTGTGTCTGGTGTGAGTTCTTTACGCATGCACTTGGCCCATATCAATTCGGCCAGGCAGTAGGCAACTAGTGATCTCTGGTTAAGAGTTCACCCTAACATCGGATTACGAGTAACCCGGTTTGCAAGTATTTGCAGGTTTACAAGCAATGATTTGCTATACAAGCAAATACTCACCTCACACACTTCCGGTTCCGTACATTCACCGCGCTGTGACCCACTCTGGCTGCTTCTTGTGGCCTGCAGGCACGTGGATCCGGTAACGATCGCAGCCGATGCAGGGGCTGCTGCTGTCTTTGCTTCATTTCAGAGCAGTGTCAGCTCTCTCTGCACTGTATTCCCAAAGGCAGCGCGCTGGCCAATCACAGGCAAGCAGCCCATGCGTATGAGGTCAACAGCTGAACCACTGACAGCGGCAGCCAGACATCAGCCGCGATCATTACCGGGTCCACATGCCTGCGGACTGCAAGAACCAGGGAAGTGGCCGCTGAGGAAACGGAGGATAGGTGAGAATAATTGTTTTTGGTGTGTGTGTGTGTGTGTGTATACACAATGCCACAATAGGGGACCAGGATGGGACATTGCTAGAAGTTGTGGAGCAAATTGTCTGAGTTACAATTATTTCCTATGGGAAAAATTCCTTTGCTATGCGAGTAACTTTGTTTACGAGGACCCACAGAACGGATTATGCTCGTATCCAAGGTCCACTGTATATAACAATCAACTTTACAAATCAATACATAGAATTACGCCATGTTGGACATTGGAGACAATGAAAGAAAAAATCTCTTGTATCGGAGTCAGAATACCGTGAAAAAAAACCTTAAAATACCTTTATTTAATTTAGATTAAAATTAGATATCCCACATACAAACAAATCACACACAAAAATACACAGAAAAAGTGCTGCAGTGCTGAGCGGGATTGGTCAGATACCCTCAACTTATCCCTACCTTGCCGCGGAGGTTGGCACCCTAGGGGAACGCAATGGCGCCCCCGCTCAACATCGGCTCGCCCTCCTCTCCCTGCACTAGATTAAAGTGCAGCTAGTCTGGGAGTATAGGGGTGCAAAGATGATAGTCACTGCACTGCAGTTATAGTCAAAAAATACAAGTCAAAAAATGTCAGGAATATAGCCTATTGATAATTTTGACATTCAATAAGAGGTGTGACCCTACACAAAAACAGGCTCATGTGGTATCCAATCTTTATAATAAAGATAATGCCTTTAAGGGACAGTCAGTCCACCAAAGAAGTTATGGGTCATAAAGTGCAATAGTGCTATATGATCAAAGGAGGCCTTAAGGCTGCATCGATCGTGCGATTTCACGATTGATTGTACCCGCCCCCGTCTTTTGTGCGTCACGGGCAATTGTTTGCCCGTGGCGCACAAAGTCGTCGTTAACCCCCCATCACACGTACTTACCTCCCGTGCGATGTCGCTGAGGGCGGCGAACATCCTCTTCCTGGAGTGGGAGAGATGTTCGGCGTCACAGCGACATCACACCGCTTACCCGACGCATTTCCCCCTGGTTCAGAATCCCGCCGGGGTTCTTCAGGGGATCCCACAGTGGGGTACAGGAGGCTGGCCACAATCTGCCGTTCTGCCCCGGTCCTAGTCACCGCTTCCTCACAGAACAGATTATGCTCGTATCCAAGGGTCCACTGTATATAACAATCAACTTTACAAATCAATACGTAGAATTAGGCCATGTTGGACATTGGAGACAATAAAAGTAAAATCTCTTGTATCCGAGTCTCCTGCGTTTTTGGTGTAAAAATTGTATTTCTGCGTTTACCATTAATTCCTCTCTCATTGAATACATTGGAGGACACCGGAGGATGATGTGGATTACACCGCACTGTTCTCTCCATCTCTAAGGTGGGACGACGAGGAGCAATTACACCCAGTGCCGATAGTCACAAGCTGTGTATGAGAAACAAAGATTAATAATACACAGAGTTTCCTGTGTGATCCCCCCAATGTGCAACATGTCCCCATGCCCAGGGGCGGACTGGCCCACCAGGAGGTCGGGAGAACCCCTGGTGGGCCCCTGCTATTGATGGCCACACCCCCTAGGCCCCGCCCCCTACCCCCCTGGGCTCCTATGGATATGTGTGAGAGCCCCCCCCGGCCGGTAATTTCACTAATCATATCGGCAGATTGCCGATATGATTGGTGACAATCCCATTACATCTGCAGCGGCAAGCGGCTCTGACTCATCTGCGCAGCCAGCGACACTGCATGAGGAGGCAGTCTCAGAATGATGACTGCTTCCTTCCTGTGCAGCTGCTGGCAGCTAGTGATAGGCAGTCTGGCTCTTTTTGGTGATCTGGTTCCTATGGCTCCGTTCACCAAAAAGAGCCGGATCTTTCAGCTCATTCTCAGCTCCTTATTAAATGTGTTCACCCCAGGTGACTATATGGGGAGAGGCCACATAAGATGGGAGCTATATGTGGCTATATGGGGAGAGGGGCCACATAAGATGGCAGCTATATGTGGCTATATGGGGAGAGGAGCCGCATTAAGATGGCAGTTATATGGGGAGAGGGGCCACATAAGATGGGAGCTATATGGGAAAAGGAGCCCATGGGATGTGATCTGCTGGGAAAAGAGGCTATAATGGGATGTGATCTGCAGGGGAAAAGAAGCCATAATGGGATGGGATCTGCAGGGGAAAGAGGCCATAATGGGATGAGATCTGCAGGGGAAAAGTGGCCATAATGGGATGGGATCTGTAGGGGAAAGAGGCCATAATGGGATGGGATCTGCAGGGGAAAGACGCCATAATGGGATGGGATCTGCAGGGAAAAGAGGCCATAATGGGATGAGATCTGTATGGGGAAGGTCGTCCATTCCAATTTTAGCAGGGCTCCTTTAGTAATATTTTTTAAAAACTGAAGAAAAATCATTTAATACAATATGACTGACAGTGACGGGAACAACTGGTGCTGGACAGGAGAGTGAAGGTATAGGAGGGGAAGGAGATTTTACTTTAAATTACTTGTATTTTTTGGTTGAGGAAATTGCGTGAAAATGGGTGTGGCTAACATAATGGGTGTGGTTACAGAATGGGTGTGGTTTTCAAATGTAGCACTTGTGTGACGACCTTTACACCAGGTCTTTTTCCTGCATTGTCCTCACTGGTGGCTTTGCCATCGTTTTCTGCGGGTCATCCGCCAGCATCTTTACTCATTTTACTCTTATAAGGGCAGAGTCACACTTGCGTATGGCATGTGATGCGAGAGCATTTGATGTGATCTGCTAATGACCCTCAGCTCAGGATCTGCTGCGAGTGTAAGCGGAGTGTCATGTGACTGTGATCTGTTCCTGAGATCGGGTCACAGCTGCGGAGGAGAGGTCGGGCACTGCGGAGGACAGTGAGGGGTTAATCTCCCCATCTCCTCCATTGTCAGCCTGTGCATATATTACACTGTACTTTGATAACATCCGAGTGCAGGCTGATGTGTTTTCGCTTGTATGGGTGCGAGTGACAAGGCTCTCGCAGACAAATGCAGCATGCTGCCATTTTTTCCTCAGTCAGTTTCGGGCTGAGGGAAAACTCACAGGTCAGAGCTGCAGCATTGTCTTACATGGGGGCCGAGTGCAATGCCAAATTTTCTCCCTGCACTTGGGCGAGTCATACGCAAGTGTGACTCTGTCCTAATGGAGAGTAGCTTCAGCAAAAATTGAGTGTATCACTTCTAACTTCTTTTACTGCTCATTTTCAGTTGGATTCCAGGCAGAAGCCACCTGAAAAAGATGTTATGTACACATACCCTAAGGGTAAGTTCACATTTCCGCTATTTCCCGGGCGTCACAATCCGCCGCTTTGAGAAACAACTGGAACAGCCAAAAATGCTTTGGCGGCTTCCGTTGCTTCCCATAGACTTGTATGAGCGGCGGATTGTGACGGATGGCCTTGCGCTGTATCCGCCGCGCGGCAGATCGACTGACCGCCGGTGGGGAGGAACGCTGCATGCAACGTTTTTCGGTGCATCACAAGCAACGCACTGTGTCTGTCTCTACCTCTCTCTCTCGCTCTCTCTCACTCTGTTTCTGTCTCTCGCTCTCTCCCCCTCCCCTCTTCCTAAAAGGTTAAAATAAACCTTTCAGAAAAAAATGAAAAAAAACGGTACCCGTTCAACGCTACATGTGTTTGTACACAATTAACCTTAATAGACGGATTGTGACATTGGGAAAATAGCGGAAATGTGAACTTAGCCTAAGGCTTTGTTCACATGCGGCATTTTTTGCAGTGTTTTTTAATACAAATTCCATGATGCTTTTAACAGTACAAGCAAAAGCTGTGAGATTTCAGAAATCTCATGCACATTTTTGGTTATTTCCTCACTGAATTTGTGAATTGCAGCTTTTTTTTTTTTTAAATCTGCAGCACATCACTTCCTACAGCATTTTTACACTCATAGAAAGCAACAAAAAAAAGTAAAAAAAAACTGCAATAGCTTTTTTCCCCAGTGTTTTTGAAGTGTTTTGGTGAATAAAACTACCTTTATCACACATGTACTGTAGAAAAAGCACACACGTAATCCACACCCAAAAAATGCCACAAAAATACCGGAAAATGGAAATTTTTACTGCCAAGAAAGCAGGTTTTGGCTGCAGAGAAAAAGAACACGCTGAGTATGAATATAGCCTAAGCTTGGTTTTGGTGCCAAATCTGTGTACTAGGCTTGGTTCATTTACTGCTTCTTTGGCCACGTTCACGGGTTGCATATTTGGCGAGTTTTTACCTCGGTATTTGTAGCCAAAACCAGGAGTGAGTGATAAATACAGAAGTGGTGCCCGGGTTTCTATTGTACTTACTCCGATTGTTCTACTCCTGGTTTTGACTTATTTTATTGGTGATATATTGGTTAATAAAGTTGATTCATTTTGAAAGAGTTTATGGACGTATGTTATTCCTATATACAGTGCGGTAACTGCATGGAGCTGGTGGGCCCCAAGATTGATTTTTCCTGGTGGGCCCCAGGTACTCCAGTCCGCCGCTGCCCCTGCCCTGTGTAGCCCCCCATATTCCCCCTCCTTATAGAAACCTCCACAGCCTCTCCTCCTGCCCTGTGTAGCCCCACATATCCCCTTTCCTTATAGAAGCATCCACAGCCTCTCCCCCTGCCCTGTGTAGCCCCCCATATCCCCCTCCTTATAGAAGCCTCCACAGCCTCTCCCCCGCCCTGTGTAGCCCCACATATCCCCTTTCCTTATAGAAGCATCCACAGCCTCTCCCCCTGCCCTGTGTAGCCCCCCATATCCCCCTCCTTATAGAAGCCTCCACAGCCTCTCCCCCGCCCTGTGTATCCCCCCCCCATATCCCCCTCCTTATAGAAGCCTCCACAGCCTCTCCCCCTGCCCTGTGTATCCCCCCCCCATATCCCCCTCCTTATAGAAGCCTCCACAGCCTCTCCCCCGCCCTGTGTATCCCCCCCCCATATCCCCCTCCTTATAGAAGCATCCACAGCCTCTCCCCCTGCCCTGTGTAGCCCCCCATATCCCCCTCCTTATAGAAGCCTCCACAGCCTCTCCCCCGCCCTGTGTATCCCCCCCCCATATCCCCCTCCTTATAGAAGCCTCCACAGCCTCTCCCCCTGCCCTGTGTATCCCCCCCCCATATCCCCCTCCTTATAGAAGCCTCCACAGCCTCTCCCCCGCCCTGTGTATCCCCCCCCCATATCCCCCTCCTTATAGAAGCATCCACAGCCTCTCCCCCTGCCCTGTGTAGCCCCCCATATCCCCCTCCTTATAGAAGCCTCCACAGCCTCTCCCCCGCCCTGTGTATCCCCCCCCCATATCCCCCTCCTTATAGAAGCCTCCACAGCCTCTCCCCCTGCCCTGTGTAGCCCCCCATATCCCCCTCCTTATAGAAGCCTCCACAGCCTCTCCCCCTGCCCTGTGTAGCCCCCCATATCCCCCTTCCTTATAGAAGCCTATCACAGCCTCTCCCCCTGCCCTGTGTAGCCCCCCATATCCCCCTCCTTATAGAAGCCTCCACAGCCTCTCCCCCGCCCTGTGTATCCCCCCCCATATCCCCCTCCTTATAGAAGCCTCCACAGCCTCTCCCCCTGCCCTGTGTAGCCCCCCATATCCCCCTCCTTATAGAAGCCTCCACAGCCTCTCCCCCTGCCCTGTGTAGCCCCCCATATCCCCCCTCCTTATAGAAGCCTCCACAGCCCCTCCCCCTGTCCTGTATAGCCCCCCATATCCCCCTCCTTATAGGAGCCTCCACAGCCCTTCCCCCTGTCCTGTATAGCCCCCATATCCCCCTCCTTATAGAAGCCCCCACAGCCCCTCCCCCTGCCCTGTGTAGCCCCCCATATCCCCCTCCTTATCGAAGCCTCCACAGCCTCTCCCCCTGCCCTGTGTAGCCCCCCATATCCCCCTTCCTTATAGAAGCCTATCACAGCCCCTCCCCCTGCCCTGTGTAGCCCCCCATATCCCCCCTCCTTATAGGAGCCTCCACAGCCCCTCCCCCTGTCCTGTATAGCCCCCCATATCCCCCTCCTTATAGAAGCCTCCATAGCCTCTCCCCCTGCCCTGTGTAGCCCCCCATATCCCCCTCCTTATAGAAGCCTCCACAGCCTCTCACCCTGCCCTATGTAGCCCCCCCATATCCCCCCTTCTTATAGGAGCCTCCACAGCCTCTACCCCTGTCCTGTGTAGCCCCCCATATCCCCCTCCTTATAGAAGCCTCTACAGCTTCTTCCCCTGCCCTGTGTAGCCCCCCCATATCCCCCCTTCTTATAGGAGCCTCCACAGCCTCTACCCCTGTCCTGTGTAGCCCCCCATATCCCCCTTCCTTATAGAAGCCTATCACAGCCCGTCCCCCTGCCCTGTGTAGCCCCCCATATCCCCCCTCCTTATAGGAGCCTCCACCCCTGTCCTGTATAGCCCCCCATATCCCCCTCCTTATAGAAGCCTCTACAGCCTCTCCCCCTGCCCTGTGTAGCCCCCCCATATACACCCTTCTTATAGGAGCCTCCACAGCCTCTACCCCTGTCCTGTGTAGCCCCCCATATCCTCCTCCTTATAGAAGCCTCTACAGCCCCTCCCCCTGTGTAGCCCCCCACATCCCTCTCCTTATAGAAGCCTCCACAGCCCCTCCCCCTGCGTAGCCCCCCCATATCCCCCTCCTTATAGAAGCCTCCACAGCCCCTCCCCCTGCCCTGTGTAGCCCCCATATCCCTCCTCCTTAGAGTAGCCTCCACAGCCTCTCCAATGCCCTGTGTAGTCCCCCATACACCCCCTCCTTATAGTAGCCTCCACAGCCCCTCCCCCTGCCCTGTGTAGCCCCCCCATATCCCCCTCCTTATAGAAGCCTCCACAGCCTCTCCCCCTGCCCTGTGTAGCCCCCCATATCCCCCTCCTTATAGAAGCCTCCACAGCCTCTCCCCCTGCCCTGTGTAGCCCCCCATATCCCCCTCCTTATAGAAGCCTCCACAGCCTCTCCCCCTGCCCTGTGTAGCCCCCCATATCCCCCTCCTTATAGAAGCCTCCACAGCCCCTCCCCCTGCCGTGTAGCCCCCATATCCCCCTCCTTATAGAAGCCCCCACAGCCCCTCCCCCTGCCCTGTGTAGCCCCCCATATCCCCTCCTTATAGAAGCATCCACAGCCTCTCCCCTGCCCTGTGTAGCCCCCCCATATCCCCCTCCTTATAGAAGCCTCCACAGCCCCTCCCCCTGCCCTGTGTAGCCCCCATATCCCCTCCTTATAGAAGCCTCCACAGCCCCTCCCCTGTGTAGCCCCCATATCCCCTCCTTATAGAAGCCTCCACAGCCTCTCCCCTGCCCTGTGTAGCCCCCCATATCCCCCTCCTTATAGAAGCCTCCACAGCCCCTCCCCCTGCCCTGTGTAGCCCCCATATCCCCTCCTTATAGAAGCCTCCACAGCCCCTCCCCCTGCCCTGTGTAGCCCCCCATATCCCCTCCTTATAGAAGCCTCCACAGCCCCTCCCCCTGCCCTGTGTAGCCCCCCATATCCCCCTCCTTATAGAAGCCTCCACAGCCCCTCCCCTGTGTAGCCCCCATATCCCCTCCTTATAGAAGCCTCCACAGCCTCTCCCCTGCCCTGTGTAGCCCCCCATATCCCCCTCCTTATAGAAGCCTCCACAGCCCCTCCCCCTGCCCTGTGTAGCCCCCATATCCCCTCCTTATAGAAGCCTCCACAGCCCCTCCCCCTGCCCTGTGTAGCCCCCCATATCCCCTCCTTATAGAAGCCTCCACAGCCCCTCCCCCTGCCCTGTGTAGCCCCCATATCCCCTCCTTATAGAAGCCTCCCCCTGCCCTGTGTAGCCCCCATATCCCCTCCTTATAGAAGCCCCCACAGCCCCTCCTCCTGCCCTGTGTAGCCCCCCATATCCCCTCCTTATAGAAGCCTCCACAGCCCCTCCCCCTGCCCTGTGTAGCCCCCCATATCCCCTCCTTATAGAAGCCTCCACAGCCTCTCCCCCTGCCCTGTGTAGCCCCCCATATCCCCTCCTTATAGAAGCCTCCACAGCCCCTCCCCCTGCCCTGTGTAGCCCCCCATATTCCCCTTCCTTATAGAAGCCTCCACAGCCCCTCCCCCTGCCCTGTGTAGCCCCCCATATCCCCCTCCTTATAGAAGCCTCCACAGCCTCTCCCCCTGCCCTGTGTAGCCCCCCATATCCCCCTCCTTATAGAAGCCTCCACAGCCTCTCCCCCTGCCCTGTGTAGCCCCCCATATCCCCTCCTTAAAGAAGCCCCCACAGCCCCTCCCCTGTGTAGCCCCCCCATATCCCCCTCCTTATAGAAGCCTCCACAGCCCCTCCCTCTGCCCTGTGTAGCCCCCCATATCCCCCTCCTTATAGAAGCCTCCACAGCCTCTCCCCCTGCCCTGTGTAGCCCCATATCCCCCTCCTTATAGAAGCCTCCACAGCCCCTCCCCCTGCCCTGTGTAGCCCCCCATATCCTCCTCCTTATAGAAGCCTCCACAGCCCCTCCCTCTGCCCTGTGTAGCCCCCATATCCCCTCCTTATAGAAGCCCCCACAGCCCCTCCCCTGCGTAGCCCCCCATATCCCCCTCCTTATAGAAGCCCCCACAGCCTCCCCCTGCCCTGTGTAGCCCCCATATCCCCCTCCTTATAGAAGCCCCCACAGCCCCGTGCTGCAGCTTCAGGCCATTCCCTGTGAGATATACACGAGCTGCAGCCCCAAGAAATGACCGGAGGCAAAATCCAGTCTGAGAGGAAAGTTCTAGAACTAATGAGGAGCCGCTGAATCTTCTCCACCTCAGGGTCAGGATCCGTCCGCTCTGCCCCGCCCACAGCTCCGCCCCGCCCACAGCTCCGCCCCGCCCACAGCTCTGCCCCCGCCCACAGCTCCGCCCCGCCCTTAGCCCTGCCCCGCCCACAGCTCTGCACAGCCCGAGCCCTGCCCCGCCCACAGCTCTGCACAGCCCCTTCCGGTGACGTCATCCCCCTCAGGAAATCAGCTCCAGACGCTACAAGGAGACACATGCTCTGAGGACTCGGAGAAGGTGAGAGGAAGAAACCCCGCACTACACATGAGGGAGAGAGAGAGCGACAGACCCCGCACTACACATGAGGGAGAGAGAGAGCGACAGACCCCGCACTACACATGAGGGAGAGAGAGAGCGACAGACCCCGCACTACACATGAGGGAGAGAGAGAGCGACAGACCCCGCACTACACATGAGGGAGAGAGAGCGACAGACCCCGCACTACACATGAGGGAGAGAGAGAGCGACAGACCCCGCACTACACATGAGGGAGAGAGAGAGCGACAGACCCCGTACTACACATGGAGGAGAGAGAGCGACAGACCCCGCA
The DNA here is from genome assembly GCF_048569485.1 of Anomaloglossus baeobatrachus. Taxonomy (NCBI): domain Eukaryota; kingdom Metazoa; phylum Chordata; class Amphibia; order Anura; family Aromobatidae; genus Anomaloglossus; species Anomaloglossus baeobatrachus. The sequence goes on along the minus strand of NW_027442054.1, from coordinate 11,102 downwards.
CTACACATGAGGGAGAGAGAGCGACAGACCCCGCACTACACATGGGGGAGAGAGAGCGACAGACCCCGCACTACACATGGGGGAGAGAGAGCGACAGACCCCGCACTACACATGGGGGAGAGAGAGCGACAGACCCCGCACTACACATGAGGGAGAGAGAGCGACAGACCCTGCACTACACATGGGGGAGAGAGAGAGCGACAGACCCCGCACTACACATGAGGGAGAGAGAGCGACAGACCCCGCACTACACATGAGGGAGAGAGAGCGACAGACCCCGCACTACACATGAGGGAGAGAGAGCGACAGACCCTGCACTACACATGAGGAGAGAGAGCGACAGACCCCGCACTACACATGAGGGAGAGAGAGAGCGACAGACCCCGCACTACACATGAGGGAGAGAGAGAGCGACAGACCCCGCACTACACATGAGGGAGAGAGAGAGCGACAGACCCCGCACTACACATGAGGGAGAGAGAGCGACAGACCCCGCACTACACATGAGGGAGAGAGAGAGCGACAGACCCCGCACTACACATGAGGGAGAGAGAGAGCGACAGACCCCGCACTACACATGGAGGAGAGAGAGCGACAGACCCCGCACTACACATGGAGGAGAGAGAGCGACAGACCCCGCACTACACATGGGGGAGAGAGAGCGACAGACCCCGCACTACACATGGGGGAGAGAGAGCGACAGACCCCGCACTACACATGGGGGAGAGAGAGCGACAGACCCCGCACTACACATGAGGGAGAGAGAGCGACAGACCCTGCACTACACATGGGGGAGAGAGAGAGCGACAGACCCCGCACTACACATGAGGGAGAGAGAGCGACAGACCCCGCACTACACATGAGGGAGAGAGAGCGACAGACCCCGCACTACACATGAGGGAGAGAGAGCGACAGACCCCGCACTACACATGAGGGAGAGAGAGCGACAGACCCCGCACTACACATGAGGGAGAGAGAGCGACAGACCCCGCACTACACATGAGGGAGAGAGAGCGACAGACCCCGCACTACACATGAGGGAGAGAGAGCGACAGACCCCGCACTACACATGAGGGAGAGAGAGCGACAGACCCCGCACTACACATGAGGGAGAGAGAGCGACAGACCCCGCACTACACATGGGGGAGAGAGAGCGACAGATCCCGCACTACACATGGGGGAGAGAGAGCGACAGATCCCGCACTACACATGAGGGAGAGAGAGCGACAGACCCCGCACTACACATGGGGGAGAGAGAGAGCGACAGACCCCGCACTACACATGAGGGAGAGAGAGCGACAGACCCCGCACTACACATGAGGGGGAGAGAGAGCGACAGACCCCGCACTACACATGAGGGGAGAGAGAGCGACAGACCCCGCACTACACATGGGGGAGAGAGAGCGACAGACCCCGCACTACACATGGGGGAGAGAGAGCGACAGACCCCGCACTACACATGGGGGAGAGAGAGCGACAGACCCCGCACTACACATGGAGGAGAGAGACCGACAGACCCCGCACTACACATGAGGGAGAGAGAGTGACAGACCCCGCACTACACATGAGGGGAGAGAGAGCGACAGACCCCGCACTACACATGAGGGAGAGAGCGACAGACCCCGCACTACACATGGAGGAGAGAGACCGACAGACCCCGCACTACACATGAGGGAGAGAGAGCGACAGACCCCGCACTACACATGAGGGGAGAGAGAGCGACAGACCCCGCACTACACATGGGGGAGAGAGAGCGACAGACCCCGCACTACACATGAGGGAGAGAGAGCGACAGACCCCGCACTACACATGAGGGAGAGAGAGCGACAGACCCCGCACTACACATGAGGGAGAGAGAGCGACAGACCCCGCACTACACATGGAGGAGAGAGACCGACAGACCCCGCACTACACATGAGGGAGAGAGAGCGACAGACCCCGCACTACACATGAGGGGAGAGAGAGCGACAGACCCCGCACTACACATGGGGGAGAGAGAGCGACAGACCCCGCACTACACATGGAGGAGAGAGACCGACAGACCCCGCACTACACATGAGGGAGAGAGAGCGACAGACCCCGCACTACACATGAGGGGAGAGAGAGCGACAGACCCCGCACTACACATGAGGGAGAGAGAGCGACAGACCCCGCACTACACATGGAGGAGAGAGACCGACAGACCCCGCACTACACATGAGGGAGAGAGAGCGACAGACCCCGCACTACACATGAGGGAGAGAGAGCGACAGACCCCGCACTACACATGAGGGAGAGAGAGCGACAGACCCCGCACTACACATGAGGGAGAGAGAGAGCGACAGACCCCGCACTACACATGAGGGAGAGAGAGCGACAGACCCCGCACTACACATGGAGGAGAGAGAGCGACAGACCCCGCACTACACATGAGGGAGAGAGAGCGACAGACCCCGCACTACACATGAAGGAGAGAGAGCGACAGACCCCGCACTACACATGAGGGAGAGAGAGCGACAGACCCCGCACTACACATGAGGGAGAGAGAGCGACAGACCCCGCACTACACATGAGGGAGAGAGAGCGACAGACCCCGCACTACACATGGGGGAGAGAGAGCGACAGACCCCGCACTACACATGAAGGAGAGAGAGCGACAGACCCCGCACTACACATGAGGGAGAGAGAGCGACAGACCCCGCACTACACATGAGGGAGAGAGAGCGACAGACCCCGCACTACACATGAGGGAGAGAGAGCGACAGACCCCGCACTACACATGAAGGAGAGAGAGCGACAGACCCCGCACTACACATGAGGGAGAGAGAGCGACAGACCCCGCACTACACATGAGGGAGAGAGAGCGACAGACCCCGCACTACACATGGGGGAGAGAGAGCGACAGACCCCGCACTACACATGAAGGAGAGAGAGCGACAGACCCCGCACTACACATGAGGGAGAGAGAGCGACAGACCCCGCACTACACATGGGGGAGAGAGAGCGACAGACCCCGCACTACACATGGGGAGAGAGAGAGCGACAGACCCCACACTACACATGAGGGAGAGAGAGCCACAGACCCCGCACTACACATGAGGGAGAGAGAGCGACAGACCCCGCACTACACATGAGGGAGAGAGAGCGACAGACCCCGCACTACACATGAGGGAGAGAGAGCGACAGACCCCGCACTACACATGGGGGAGAGAGAGCGACAGACCCCGCACTACACATGAGGGAGAGAGAGCGACAGACCCCGCACTACACATGGAGGAGAGAGAGCGACAGACCCCGCACTACACATGAGGGAGAGAGAGCGACAGACCCCGCACTACACATGAGGGAGAGAGAGCGACAGACCCCGTACTACACATGAGGGAGAGAGAGCGACAGACCCCGCACTACACATGAGGGAGAGAAAGCGACAGACCCCGCACTACACATGAGGGAGAGAGCGACAGACCCCACACTACACATGAGGGAGAGAGAGCGACAGACCCCGCACTACACATGAGGGAGAGAGAGCGACAGACCCCGCACTACACATGAGGGAGAGAGAGCGACAGACCCCGCACTACACATGAGGGAGAGAGAGCGACAGACCCCGCACTACACATGAGGGAGAGAGAGCGACAGACCCCGCACTACACATGAGGGAGAGAGAGCGACAGACCCCGCACTACACATGGGGGAGAGAGAGCGACAGACCCCGCACTACACATGGGGGAGAGAGAGCGACAGACCCCGCACTACACATGAGGGAGAGAGAGCGACAGACCCCGCACTACACATGGGGGAGAGAGAGCGACAGACCCCGCACTACACATGGGGGAGAGAGAGCGACAGGCCCCGCACTACACATGGGGGAGAGAGAGCGACAGACCCCGCACTACACATGAGGGAGAGAGAGAGCGACAGACCCCACACTACACATGAGGGAGAGAGAGCCACAGACCCCGCACTACACATGAGGGAGAGAGAGCGACAGACCCCGCACTACACATGAGGGAGAGAGAGCCACAGACCCCGCACTACACATGAGGGAGAGAGAGCCACAGACCCGCACTACACATGAGGGAGAGAGAGCGACAGACCCCGCACTACACATGGGGGAGAGAGCGACAGACCCCGCACTACACATGAGGGAGAGAGAGCGACAGACCCCGCACTACACATGGAGGAGAGAGAGCGACAGACCCCGCACTACACATGGGGGAGAGAGAGCGACAGACCCCGCACTACACATGAGGGAGAGAGAGAGCGACAGACCCCACACTACACATGAGGAGAGAGAGCCACAGACCCCGCACTACACATGAGGGAGAGAGAGCCACAGACCCCGCACTACACATGAGGGAGAGAGAGCGACAGACCCCGCACTACACATGAGGGAGAGAGAGCGACAGACCCCGCACTACACATGAGGAGAGAGAGAGCGACAGACCCCGCACTACACATGAGGGAGAGAGAGCGACAGACCCCGCACTACACATGGGGGGGAGAGAGCGACAGACCCCGCACTACACATGAGGGAGAGAGAGCGACAGACCCCGCACTACACATGAGGGAGAGAGAGCGACAGACCCCACACTAAACATGGGGGAGAGAGAGAGCGACAGACCCCGCACTACACATGTGGGGAGAGAGCGACAGACGCCACACTACACATGGGGGAGAGAGAGCGACAGACCCCGCACTACACATGAGGGAGAGAGAGCGACAGACCCCGCACTACACATGGGGGAGAGAGAGCGACAGACCCCGCACTACACATGGGGGAGAGAGAGCGACAGATCCCGCACTACACATGGGGGAGAGAGAGCGACAGACCCCGCACTACACATGGGGGAGAGAGAGCGACAGACCCCGCACTACACATGGGGGAGAGAGAGCGACAGGCCCCGCACTACACATGGGGAGAGAGAGCGACAGGCCCCGCACTACACATGGGGGAGAGAGAGCGACAGACCCCGCACTACACATGAGGAGAGAGAGCGACAGACCCCGCACTACACATGAGGGAGAGAGCGACAGACCCCGCACTACACATGAGGGAGAGAAAGCGACAGACCCCGCACTACACATGAGGGAGAGAGCGACAGACCCCGCACTACACATGAGGGAGAGAGAGCGACAGACCCCGCACTACACATGAGGGAGAGAGAGCGACAGACCCCGCACTACACATGAGGGAGAGAGAGCGACAGACCCCGCACTACACATGAGGGAGAGAGAGCGACAGACCCCGCACTACACATGAGGGAGAGAGAGCGACAGACCCCGCACTACACATGAGGGAGAGAGAGCGACAGACCCCGCACTACACATGAGGGAGAGAGAGCGACAGACCCCGCACTACACATGAGGGAGAGAGAGCGACAGACCCCGCACTACACATGAGGGAGAGAGAGCGACAGACCCCGCACTACACATGAGGGAGAGAGAGCGACAGACCCCGCACTACACATGGGGGAGAGAGAGCGACAGACCCCGCACTACACATGGGGGAGAGAGAGCGACAGATCCCCGCACTACACATGAGGGAGAGAGAGCGACAGACCCCGCACTACACATGGGGGAGAGAGAGCGACAGACCCCGCACTACACATGGGGAGAGAGAGCGACAGACCCCGCACTACACATGGGGGAGAGAGAGCGACAGGCCCCGCACTACACATGGGGGAGAGAGAGCGACAGACCCCGCACTACACATGAGGGAGAGAGAGCGACAGACCCCGCACTACACATGAGGGAGAGAGAGCGACAGACCCCGCACTACACATGAGGGAGAGAAAGCGACAGACCCCGCACTACACATGAGGGAGAGAGCGACAGACCCCGCACTACACATGAGGAGAGAGAGCGACAGACCCCGCACTACACATGAGGGAGAGAGAGCGACAGACCCCGCACTACACATGAGGGAGAGAGCGACAGACCCCGCACTACACATGAGGGGGAGAGAGAGACAGACCCCGCACTACACATGAGGGAGAGAGCGACAGACCCCGCACTACACATGAGGGAGAGAGAGAGACAGACCCCGCACTACACATGAGGGAGAGAGCGACAGACCCCGCACTACACATGAGGGAGAGAGCGACAGACCCCGCACTACACATGAGGGAGAGAGAGCGACAGACCCCGCACTACACATGAGGGAGAGAGAGCGACAGACCCCGCACTACACATGAGGGAGAGAGAGCGACAGACCCCGCACTACACATGAGGGAGAGAGAGCGACAGACCCCGCACTACACATGAGGGAGAGAGCGACAGACCCCGCACTACACATGAGGGGGAGAGAGAGACAGACCCCGCACTATACATGAGGGAGAGAGCGACAGACCCCACACTACACATGAGGGAGAGAGAGCGACAGACCCCGCACTACACATGAGGGAGAGAGCGACAGACCCCGCACTACACATGAGGGAGAGAGAGAGACAGACCCCGCACTACACATGAGGGGGACGAGAGCGACAGACCTCGCACTACACATGAGGGAGAGAGAGAGACAGACCCCGCACTACACATGAGGGAGAGAGAGCCACAGACCCCGCACTACACATGGGGAGAGAGAGAGCGACAGACCCCGCACTACACATGAGGGAGAGAGAGAGCGACAGACCCCGCACTACACATAAGGGAGAGAGAGCGACAGATCCCGCACTACACATGAGGGGGAGAGAGAGCGACAGATCCCGCACTACACATGAGGGGGAGAGAGAGCGACAGACCCTGCACTACACATGAGGGAGAGAGAGAGCGACAGACCCTGCACTACACATGAGGGGGAGAGAGAGCGACAGACCCTGCACTACACATGAGGGAGAGAGAGCCACAGATCCCGCACTACACATGAGGGGGAGAGAGAGCGACAGACCCTGCACTACACATGAGGGAGAGAGAGCGACAGACCCCGCACTACACATGAGGGAGAGAGAGCGACAGACCCGCACTACACATGAGGGAGAGAGAGCGACAGACCCCGCACTACACATGAGGGAGAGAGAGCGACAGACCCCGCACTACACATGGGGGAGAGAGAGCGACAGACCCCGCACTACACATGGGGGAGAGAGAGCGACAGATCCCGCACTACACATGAGGGAGAGAGAGCGACAGACCCCGCACTACACATGGGGGAGAGAGAGCGACAGACCCCGCACTACACATGGGGGAGAGAGAGCGACAGACCCCGCACTACACATGGGGGAGAGAGAGCGACAGGCCCCGCACTACACATGGGGGAGAGAGAGCGACAGACCCCGCACTACACATGAGGGAGAGAGAGCGACAGACCCCGCACTACACATGAGGGAGAGAGAGCGACAGACCCCGCACTACACATGAGGGAGAGAAAGCGACAGACCCCGCACTACACATGAGGGAGAGAGCGACAGACCCCGCACTACACATGAGGGAGAGAGAGCGACAGACCCCCGCACTACACATGAGGGAGAGAGAGCGACAGACCCCGCACTACACATGAGGGAGAGAGCGACAGACCCCGCACTACACATGAGGGGGAGAGAGAGACAGACCCCGCACTACACATGAGGGAGAGAGCGACAGACCCCGCACTACACATGAGGGAGAGAGAGAGACAGACCCCGCACTACACATGAGGGAGAGAGCGACAGACCCCGCACTACACATGAGGGAGAGAGCGACAGACCCCGCACTACACATGAGGAGAGAGAGCGACAGACCCGCACTACACATGAGGAGAGAGAGCGACAGACCCCGCACTACACATGAGGGAGAGAGAGCGACAGACCCCGCACTACACATGAGGGAGAGAGAGCGACAGACCCCGCACTACACATGAGGGAGAGAGCGACAGACCCCGCACTACACATGAGGGGGAGAGAGAGACAGACCCCGCACTATACATGAGGGAGAGAGCGACAGACCCACACTACACATGAGGGAGAGAGAGCGACAGACCCCGCACTACACATGAGGGAGAGAGCGACAGACCCCGCACTACACATGAGGGAGAGAGAGAGACAGACCCCGCACTACACATGAGGGGGAGAGAGCGACAGACCTCGCACTACACATGAGGGAGAGAGAGAGACAGACCCCGCACTACACATGAGGGAGAGAGAGCCACAGACCCCGCACTACACATGGGGGAGAGAGAGAGCGACAGACCCCGCACTACACATGAGGGAGAGAGAGAGCGACAGACCCCGCACTACACATAAGGGAGAGAGAGCGACAGATCCCGCACTACACATGAGGGGGAGAGAGAGCGACAGATCCCGCACTACACATGAGGGGGAGAGAGAGCGACAGACCCTGCACTACACATGAGGGAGAGAGAGAGCGACAGACCCTGCACTACACATGAGGGGGAGAGAGAGCGACAGACCCTGCACTACACATGAGGGAGAGAGAGCCACAGATCCCGCACTACACATGAGGGGGAGAGAGAGCGACAGACCCTGCACTACACATGAGGGAGAGAGAGCCACAGACCCCGCACTACACATGGGGAGAGAGAGAGCGACAGACCCGCACTACACATGAGGGAGAGAGAGCCACAGACCCCGCACTACACATGGGGAGAGAGAGAGCGACAGACCCTGCACTACACATGAGGGAGAGAGAGAGCGACAGACCCCGCACTACACATGGAGGAGAGAGAGCGACAGACCCCGCACTACACATGAGGGAGAGAGAGCGACAGACCCCGCACTACACATGAGGGAGAGAGAGCGACAGACCCCGCACTACACATGGGGAGAGAGAGCGACAGACCCCGCACTACACATGAGGGGAGAGAGAGCGACAGACCCCGCACTACACATGAGGGGAGAGAGAGCGACAGACCCCGCACTACACATGAGGGGGAGAGAGAGCGACAGACCCCGCACTACACATGAGGGGAGAGAGAGCGACAGACCCCGCACTACACATGGGGGAGAGAGAGCGACAGACCCCGCACTACACATGAGGGGGAGAGAGAGCGACAGACCCCGCACTACACATGAGGGGAGAGAGAGCGACAGACCCCGCACTACACATGGGGGAGAGAGAGCGACAGACCCCGCACTACACATGGGGGAGAGAGAGCGACAGACCCCGCACTACACATGAGGGAGAGAGAGCGACAGACCCTGCACTACACATGGGGGAGAGAGAGAGCGACAGACCCCCGCACTACACATGAGGGAGAGAGAGCGACAGACCCCGCACTACACATGAGGGGGAGAGAGAGCGACAGACCCCGCACTACACATGAGGGGAGAGAGAGCGACAGACCCCGCACTACACATGGGGGAGAGAGAGCGACAGACCCCGCACTACACATGAGGGGAGAGAGAGCGACAGACCCCGCACTACACATGGGGGAGAGAGAGCGACAGACCCCGCACTACACATGGAGGAGAGAGACCGACAGACCCCGCACTACACATGAGGGAGAGAGAGTGACAGACCCCGCACTACACATGAGGGGAGAGAGAGCGACAGACCCCGCACTACACATGAGGGAGAGAGCGACAGACCCCGCACTACACATGGAGGAGAGAGACCGACAGACCCCGCACTACACATGAGGGAGAGAGAGCGACAGACCCCGCACTACACATGAGGGGAGAGAGAGCGACAGACCCCGCACTACACATGGGGGAGAGAGAGCGACAGACCCCGCACTACACATGAGGGAGAGAGAGCGACAGACCCCGCACTACACATGAGGGAGAGAGAGCGACAGACCCCGCACTACACATGAGGGGAGAGAGAGCGACAGACCCCGCACTACACATGGGGGAGAGAGAGCGACAGACCCCGCACTACACATGAGGGGAGAGAGAGCGACAGACCCCGCACTACACATGAGGGGAGAGAGAGCGACAGACCCCGCACTACACATGAGGGGAGAGAGAGCGACAGACCCCGCACTACACATGAGGGGAGAGAGAGCGACAGACCCCGCACTACACATGGGGGAGAGAGAGCGACAGACCCCGCACTACACATGAGGGGAGAGAGAGCGACAGACCCCGCACTACACATGGGGAGAGAGAGCGACAGACCCCGCACTACACATGGGAGAGAGCCCATGGGGAGAGAGAGCGACAGACCCCGCACTACACATGGGGTGGGGGAGAGAGGCACAGACCCGCCCATGGGGAGAGAGAGCGACAGACCCCGCACTACACATGAGGGAGAGAGAGCGACAGACCCCGCACTACACATGAGGGAGAGAGAGAGCGACAGACCCCGCACTACACATGAGGGAGAGAGAGCGACAGACCCCGCACTACACATGGGGGGAGAGAGCGACAGACCCCGCACTACACATGAGGGAGAGAGAGCGACAGACCCCGCACTACACATGAGGGAGAGAGAGCGACAGACCCCGCACTACACATGGGGAGAGAGAGAGCGACAGACCCCGCACTACACATGTGGGGGAGAGAGCGACAGACGCCACACTACACATGGGGAGAGAGAGCGACAGACCCCGCACTACACATGAGGGAGAGAGAGCGACAGACCCCGCACTACACATGGGGGAGAGAGAGCGACAGACCCCGCACTACACATGGGGGAGAGAGAGCGACAGATCCCGCACTACACATGGGGGAGAGAGAGCGACAGACCCCGCACTACACATGGGGGAGAGAGAGCGACAGACCCCGCACTACACATGGGGAGAGAGAGCGACAGGCCCCGCACTACACATGGGGGAGAGAGAGCGACAGACCCCGCACTACACATGAGGGAGAGAGAGCGACAGACCCCGCACTACACATGAGGGAGAGAGAGCGACAGACCCCGCACTACACATGAGGGAGAGAAGCGACAGACCCCGCACTACACATGAGGGAGAGAGCGACAGACCCCGCACTACACATGAGGGAGAGAGAGCGACAGACCCCGCACTACACATGAGGGAGAGAGAGCGACAGACCCCGCACTACACATGAGGGAGAGAGAGCGACAGACCCCGCACTACACATGGGGAGAGAGAGCGACAGACCCCGCACTACACATGGGGGAGAGAGAGCGACAGACCCCGCACTACACATGGGGGAGAGAGAGCGACAGATCCCGCACTACACATGAGGGAGAGAGAGCGACAGACCCCGCACTACACA